>NC_074668.1:3267227-3329227 GCF_029448725.1 Salvelinus fontinalis | reverse complement strand
GTAGTGTGTAGTATTGTGTAGTATTGTAGATACAGTATGTTGTGGTAGAGTAGTGTGTAGTATTATAGATACAGTATGGTGTGGTAGAGTAGTGTGTAGTATTATAGATACAGTATGTTGTGGTAGAGTAGTGTGTAGTATTGTGTAGTATTGCAGATACAGTATGTTGTGGTAGAGTAGTGTGTAGTATTGTAGATACAGTATGTTGTGGTAGCGTAGTGTGTAGTATTGTAGATACAGTATACTGTGGTAGAGTAGTGTGTAGTATTGTCTAGTATTGTAGATACAGTATGTTGTGGTAGAGTAGTGTGCAGTATTGTGTAGTAGTGTGTAGTATTGTAGATACAATATGTTGTGGTAGAGTAGTGTGTAGTATGGTGTATTATTGTAGATACAATAGGTTGTGGTAGAGTAGTTAGTAGTATTGTCTAGTATTGTAGATACAATATGTTGTGGTAGAGTAGTGTGTAGTATTGTGTAGTATTGTAGATACAATATGTTGTGGTAGAGTAGTGCGTAGTATTGTGTAGCATTGTCTAGTATTGTAGATACAGTATGTTGTGGTAGAGTAGTAAGTAGTATTGTGTAGTATTGTCTAGTATTGTAGATACCGTATGTTGTGATAGAGTGGTGTGTAGTATTGTAGATACCGTATGTTGTGGTAGAGTGGTGTGTAGTATTGTAGATACAGTATGTTGTGGTAGAGTAGTGTGTAGTTTTGTAGATACAGTATGTTGTGGTAGAGTAGTGTGTAGTATGGTGTATTATTGTAGATACAATAGGTTGTGGTAGAGTAGTTAGTAGTATTGTCTAGTATTGTAGATACAATATGATGTGGTAGAGTAGTGTGTAGTATTGTGTAGTATTGTAGATACAATATGTTGTGATAGAGTAGTGCGTAGTATTGTGTAGTATTGTCTAGTATTGTAGATACCGCATGTTGTGGTAGAGTGGTGTGTAGTATTGTAGATACCGTATGTTGTGGTAGAGTGGTGTGTAGTATTGTAGATACAGTATGTTGTGGTAGAGTAGTGTGTAGTATTGTAGATACCGTATGTTGTGGTAGAGTGGTGTGTAGTTTTGTAGATACAGTATGTTGTGGTAGAGTAGTGTGTAGTAGTGTAGATACAGTATGTTGTGGTAGAGTAGTGTGTAGTATTGTAGATACAGTATGTTGTGGTAGAGTAGTGTGTAGTATTGTAGATACAGTATGTTGTGGTAGAGTAGTGTGTAGTATTATAGATACAGTATGTTGTGGTAGAGTAGTGTGTAGTATTGTAGATACAGTATGTTGTGGTAGAGTAGTGTCTAGTATTATAGATACAGTATGTTGTGGTAGAGTAGTGTGTAGTATTGTAAATACAGTATGTTGTGGTAGAGTAGTGTGTAGTATTGTAGATACAGTATGTTGTGGTAGAGTAGTGTTTAGTATTGTAGATACAGTATGTTGTGGTAGAGTAGTGTGTAGTATTATAGATACAGTATGTTGTGGTAGAGTAGTGTCTAGTATTGTAGATACAGTATGTTGTGGTAGAGTAGTGTGTAGTATTGTGTTGTATTGTAGATACAGTATGTTGTGGTAGAGTAGTGTGTAGTATTGTAGATACAGTATGTTGTGGTAGAGTAGTGTGTAGTATTATAGATACAGTATGTTGTGGTAGAGTAGTGTGTAGTATTATAGATACAGTATGTTGTGGTAGAGTAGTGTGTAGTAGTGTGTAGTATTGTTGATACAGTATGTTGTGGTAGAGTAGTGTGTAGTATTATAGATACCGTATGTTGTGGTAGAGTAGTGTGTAGTATTGTGTAGTATTGTAGATACAGTATGTTGTGGTAGAGTAGTGTGTAGTATTATAGATACAGTATGTTGTGGTATAGTAGTGTGTAGTATTGTAGATACAGTATGTTGTGGTAGAGTAGTGTGTAGTATTATAGATACAGTATGTTGTGGTAGAGTAGTGTGTAGTATTGTGTAGTATTGTAGATACAGTATGTTGTGGTAGAGTAGTGTGTAGTATTGTAGATACAGTATACTGTGGTAGAGTAGTGTATAGTAGTGTGTAGTATTGTGTAGTATTATAGATACAGTATGGTGTGGTAGAGTAGTGTGTAGTATTATAGATACAGTTTGTTGTGGTAGCGTAGTGTGTAGTATTGTAGATACAGTATACTGTGGTAGAGTAGTGTGTAATATTGTCTAGTCTTGTAGATACAGTATGTTGTGGTAGAGTAGTGTGTAGTATTGTGTAGTAGTGTGTAGTATTGTAGATACAATATGTTGTGGTAGAGTAGTGTGTAGTATGGTGTATTATTGTAGATACAATAGGTTGTGGTAGAGTAGTTAGTAGTATTGTCTAGTATTGTAGATACAATATGTTGTGGTAGAGTAGTGTGTAGTATTGTGTAGTATTGTAGATACAATATGTTGTGGTAGAGTAGTGCGTAGTATTGTGTAGTATTGTCTAGTATTGTATATACAGTATGTTGTGGTAGAGTAGTAAGTAGTATTGTGTAGTATTGTCTAGTATTGTAGATACCGTATGTTGTGGTAGAGTGGTGTGTATTATTGTAGATACAGTATGTTGTGGTAGAGTAGTGTGTAGTATTGTCTAGTATTGTAGATACCGTATGTTGTGGTAGAGTGGTGTGTAGTATTGTAGATACAGTATGTTGTGGTAGAGTAGTGTGTAGTATTGTAGATACCGTATGTTATGGTAGAGTGGTGTGTAGTATTGTAGATACAGTATGTTGTGGTAGAGTAGTGTGTAGTATTGTCTAGTATTGTAGATACCGTATGTTGTGGTAGAGTGGTGTGTAGTATTGTAGATACAGTATGTTGTGTTAGAGTAGTGTGTAGTATTATAGATACAGTATGTTGTGGTAGAGTAGTGTGTAGTATTGTAGATACAGTATGTTGTGGTAGAGTAGTAAGTAGTATTGTGTAGTATTGTCTAGTATTGTAGATACCGTATGTTGTGGTAGAGTGGTGTGTAGTATTGTAGATACAGTATGTTGTGTTAGAGTAGTGTGTAGTATTGTCTAGTTCTGTAGATACCGTATGTTGTGGTAGAGTGGTGTGTAGTATTGTAGATACAGTATGTTGTGGTAGAGTAGTGTATAGTAGTGTGTAGTATTGTGTAGTATTGTAGATGCAGTATGTTGTGGTAGAGTAGTGTATAGTATTGTAGATACAGTATGTTGTGGTAGAGTAGTGTGTAGTATTGTGTAGTATTGTAGATACAGTATGTTGTGGTAGAGTAGTGTGTGCTATTATAGATACAGTATGTTGTGGTAGAGTAGTGTGTAGTATTGTGTAGTATTGTAGATACAGTATGTTGTGGTAGAGTAGTGTGTAGTAGTGTGTAGTATTGTAGATACAGTATGTTGTAGTAGAGTAGTGTGTAGTAGTGTGTAGTATTGTAGATACAGTATGTTGTGGTAGAGTAGTGTGTAGTATTGTAGATACAGTATACTGTGGTAGAGTAGTGTGTAGTATTGTAGATACAGTATACTGTGGTAGAGTAGTGTGTAGTATTGTAGATACAGTATGTTGTGGTAGAGTAGTGTATAGTAGTGTGTAGTATTGTGTAGTATTGTAGATGCAGTATGTTGTGGTAGAGTAGTGTGTAGTATTATAGATACAGTATGGTGTGGTAGAGTAGTGTGTAGTATGATAGATACAGTATGTTGTGGTAGCGTAGTGTGTAGTATTGTAGATACAGTATACTGTGGTAGAGTAGTGTGTAGTATTGTCTAGTATTGTAGATACAGTATGTTGTGGTAGAGTAGTGTGTAGTATTGTGCAGTAGTGTGTAGTATTGTAGATACAATATGTTGTGGTAGAGTAGTGTGTAGTATGGTGTATTATTGTAGATACAATAGGTTGTGGTAGAGTAGTTAGTAGTATTGTCTAGTATTGTAGATACAATATGTTGTGGTAGAGTAGTGTGTAGTATTGTGTAGTATTGTAGATACAATATGTTGTGGTAGAGTAGTGCGTAGTATTGTGTAGTATTGTCTAGTATTGTAGATACAGTATGTTGTGGTAGAGTAGTAAGTAGTATTGTGTAGTATTGTCTAGTATTGTAGATACCGTATGTTGTGGTAGAGTGGTGTGTAGTATTGTAGATACAGTATGTTGTGGTAGAGCGGTGTGTAGTATTGTAGCTACAGTATGTTGTGGTAGAGTAGTGTGTATTATTGTAGATACAGTATGTTGTGGTAGAGTAGTGTGTAGTATGGTGTATTATTGTAGATACAATAGGTTGTGGTAGAGTAGTTAGTAGTATTGTCTAGTATTGTAGATACAATATGATGTGGTAGAGTAGTGTGTAGTATTGTGTAATATTGTAGATACAATATGTTGTGATAGAGTAGTGCGTAGTATTGTGTAGTATTGTCTAGTATTGTAGATACAGTATCTTGTGGTGGAGTAGTAAGTAGTATTGCGTAGTATTGTCTAGTATTGTAGATACCGTATGTTGTGGTAGAGTGGTGTGTAGTATTGTAGATACCGTATGTTGTGGTAGAGTGGTGTGTAGTATTGTAGATACAGTATGTTGTGGTAGAGTAGTGTGTAGTATTGTAGATACCGTATGTTGTGGTAGAGTGGTGTGTAGTATTGTAGATACAGTATGTTGTGGTAGAGTAGTGTGTAGTAGTGTAGATACAGTATGTTGTGGTAGAGTAGTGTGTAGTATTGTAGATACAGTATGTTGTGGTAGAGTAGTGTGTAGTATTGTAGATACAGTATGTTGTGGTAGAGTAGTGTGTAGTATTATAGATACAGTATGTTGTGGTAGAGTAGTGTGTAGTATTGTAGATACAGTATGTTGTGGTAGAGTAGTGTCTAGTATTATAGATACAGTATGTTGTGGTAGAGTAGTGTGTAGTATTGTAGATACAGTATGTTGTGGTAGAGTAGTGTGTAGTATTGTAGATACAGTATGTTGTGGTAGAGTAGTTTTTAGTATTGTAGATACAGTATGTTGTGGTAGAGTAGTGTGTAGTATTATAGATACAGTATGTTGTGGTAGAGTAGTGTCTAGTATTGTAGATACAGTATGTTGTGGTAGAGTAGTGTGTAGTATTGTCTTGTATTGTAGATACAGTATGTTGTGGTAGAGTAGTGTGTAGTATTGTAGATACAGTATGTTGTGGTAGAGTAGTGTGTAGTATTATAGATACAGTATGTTGTGGTAGAGTAGTGTGTAGTATTATAGATACAGTATGTTGTGGTAGAGTAGTGTGTAGTAGTGTGTAGTATTGTTGATACAGTATGTTGTGGTAGAGTAGTGTGTAGTATTATAGATACCGTATGTTGTGGTAGAGTAGTGTGTAGTATTGTGTAGTATTGTAGATACAGTATGTTGTGGTAGAGTAGTGTGTAGTATTATAGATACAGTATGTTGTGGTATAGTAGTGTGTAGTATTGTAGATACAGTATGTTGTGGTAGAGTAGTGTATAGTAGTGTGTAGTATTGTGTAGTATTGTAGATGCAGTATGTTGTGGTAGAGTAGTGTATAGTATTGTAGATACAGTATGTTGTGGTAGAGTAGTGTGTAGTATTGTGTAGTATTGTAGATACAGTATGTTGTGGTAGAGTAGTGTGTAGTATTATAGATACAGTATGGTGTGGTAGAGTAGTGTGTAGTATTATAGATACAGTATGTTGTGGTAGCGTAGTGTGTAGTATTGTAGATACAGTATACTGTGGTAGAGTAGTGTGTAGTATTGTCTAGTATTGTAGATACAGTATGTTGTGGTAGAGTAGTGTGTAGTATTGTGTAGTAGTGTGTAGTATTGTAGATACAATATGTTGTGGTAGAGTAGTGTGTAGTATGGTGTATTATTGTAGATACAATAGGTTGTGGTAGAGTAGTTAGTAGTATTGTCTAGTATTGTAGATACAATATGTTGTGGTAGAGTAGTGTGTAGTATTGTGTAGTATTGTAGATACAATATGTTGTGGTAGAGTAGTGCGTAGTATTGTGTAGTATTGTCTAGTATTGTAGATACAGTATGTTGTGGTAGAGTAGTAAGTAGTATTGTGTAGTATTGTCTAGTATTGTAGATACCGTATGTTGTGGTAGAGTGGTGTGTAGTATTGTAGATACAGTATGTTGTGGTAGAGTAGTGTGTAGTATTGTCTAGTATTGTAGATACCGTATGTTGTGGTAGAGTGGTGTGTAGTATTGTAGATACAGTATGTTGTGGTAGAGTAGTGTGTAGTATTGTAGATACCGTATGTTATGGTAGAGTGGTGTGTAGTATTGTAGATACAGTATGTTGTGGTAGAGTAGTGTGTAGTATTGTCTAGTATTGTAGATACCGTATGTTGTGGTAGAGTGGTGTGTAGTATTGTAGATACAGTATGTTGTGGTAGAGTAGTGTGTAGTATTATAGATACAGTATGTTGTGGTAGAGTAGTGTGTAGTATTGTAGATACAGTATGTTGTGGTAGAGTAGTAAGTAGTATTGTGTAGTATTGTCTAGTATTGTAGATACCGTATGTTGTGGTAGAGTGGTGTGTAGTATTGTAGATACAGTATGTTGTGGTAGAGTAGTGTGTAGTATTGTCTAGTATTGTAGATACCGTATGTTGTGGTAGAGTGGTGTGTAGTATTGTAGATACAGTATGTTGTGGTAGAGTAGTGTATAGTAGTGTGTAGTATTGTGTAGTATTGTAGATGCAGTATGTTGTGGTAGAGTAGTGTATAGTATTGTAGATACAGTATGTTGTGGTAGAGTAGTGTGTAGTATTGTGTAGTATTGTAGATACAGTATGTTGTGGTAGAGTAGTGTGTAGTATTATAGATACAGTATGGTGTGGTAGAGTAGTGTGTAGTATTATAGATACAGTATGTTGTGGTAGAGTAGTGTGTAGTATTGTGTAGTATTGCAGATACAGTATGTTGTGGTAGAGTAGTGTGTAGTATTGTAGATACAGTATGTTGTGGTAGCGTAGTGTGTAGTATTGTAGATACAGTATACTGTGGTAGAGTAGTGTGTAGTATTGTCTAGTATTGTAGATACAGTATGTTGTGGTAGAGTAGTGTGCAGTATTGTGTAGTAGTGTGTAGTATTGTAGATACAATATGTTGTGGTAGAGTAGTGTGTAGTATGGTGTATTATTGTAGATACAATAGGTTGTGGTAGAGTAGTTAGTAGTATTGTCTAGTATTGTAGATACAATATGTTGTGGTAGAGTAGTGTGTAGTATTGTGTAGTATTGTAGATACAATATGTTGTGGTAGAGTAGTGCGTAGTATTGTGTAGCATTGTCTAGTATTGTAGATACAGTATGTTGTGGTAGAGTAGTAAGTAGTATTGTGTAGTATTGTCTAGTATTGTAGATACCGTATGTTGTGGTAGAGTGGTGTGTAGTATTGTAGATACCGTATGTTGTGGTAGAGTGGTGTGTAGTATTGTAGATACAGTATGTTGTGGTAGAGTAGTGTGTAGTTTTGTAGATACAGTATGTTGTGGTAGAGTAGTGTGTAGTATGGTGTATTATTGTAGATACAATAGGTTGTGGTAGAGTAGTTAGTAGTATTGTCTAGTATTGTAGATACAATATGATGTGGTAGAGTAGTGTGTAGTATTGTGTAGTATTGTAGATACAATATGTTGTGATAGAGTAGTGCGTAGTATTGTGTAGTATTGTCTAGTATTGTAGATACCGCATGTTGTGGTAGAGTGGTGTGTAGTATTGTAGATACCGTATGTTGTGGTAGAGTGGTGTGTAGTATTGTAGATACAGTATGTTGTGGTAGAGTAGTGTGTAGTATTGTAGATACCGTATGTTGTGGTAGAGTGGTGTGTAGTTTTGTAGATACAGTATGTTGTGGTAGAGTAGTGTGTAGTAGTGTAGATACAGTATGTTGTGGTAGAGTAGTGTGTAGTATTGTAGATACAGTATGTTGTGGTAGAGTAGTGTGTAGTATTGTAGATACAGTATGTTGTGGTAGAGTAGTGTGTAGTATTATAGATACAGTATGTTGTGGTAGAGTAGTGTGTAGTATTGTAGATACAGTATGTTGTGGTAGAGTAGTGTCTAGTATTATAGATACAGTATGTTGTGGTAGAGTAGTGTGTAGTATTGTAAATACAGTATGTTGTGGTAGAGTAGTGTGTAGTATTGTAGATACAGTATGTTGTGGTAGAGTAGTGTTTAGTATTGTAGATACAGTATGTTGTGGTAGAGTAGTGTGTAGTATTATAGATACAGTATGTTGTGGTAGAGTAGTGTCTAGTATTGTAGATACAGTATGTTGTGGTAGAGTAGTGTGTAGTATTGTGTTGTATTGTAGATACAGTATGTTGTGGTAGAGTAGTGTGTAGTATTGTAGATACAGTATGTTGTGGTAGAGTAGTGTGTAGTATTATAGATACAGTATGTTGTGGTAGAGTAGTGTGTAGTATTATAGATACAGTATGTTGTGGTAGAGTAGTGTGTAGTAGTGTGTAGTATTGTTGATACAGTATGTTGTGGTAGAGTAGTGTGTAGTATTATAGATACCGTATGTTGTGGTAGAGTAGTGTGTAGTATTGTGTAGTATTGTAGATACAGTATGTTGTGGTAGAGTAGTGTGTAGTATTATAGATACAGTATGTTGTGGTATAGTAGTGTGTAGTATTGTAGATACAGTATGTTGTGGTAGAGTAGTGTGTAGTATTATAGATACAGTATGTTGTGGTAGAGTAGTGTGTAGTATTGTGTAGTATTGTAGATACAGTATGTTGTGGTAGAGTAGTGTGTAGTATTGTAGATACAGTATACTGTGGTAGAGTAGTGTATAGTAGTGTGTAGTATTGTGTAGTATTGTAGATACAGTATGTTGTGGTAGAGTAGTGTGTCGTAGTGTGTAGTATTGTAGATACAGTATGTTGTGGTAGAGTAGTGTTTAGTATTATAGATACAGTATGTTGTGGTAGAGTAGTGTGTAGGATTGTAGATACAGTATGTTGTGGTAGAGTAGTGTGTAGTATTGTGTAGTATTGTAGATACAGTATGTTGTGGTAGAGTAGTGTGTAGTATTGTAGATACAGTATGTTGTGGTATAGTAGTGTGTAGTATAATAGATACAGTATGTTGTGGTAGAGTAGTGTGTAGTATTGTAGATACAGTATACTGTGGTAGAGTAGTGTGTAGTATTGTGGATACAGTATGTTGTGGTAGAGTAGTGTGTAGTATTGTAGATACAGTATGTTGTGGTAGAGTATTGTGTAGTATCATAGATACAGTATGTTGTGGTAGAGTAGTGTGTAGTATTGTGTAGTATTGTAGATACAGGATGTTGTGGTAGAGTAGTGTGTAGTATTGTAGATGCAGTATGTTGTGGTAGAGTAGTGTGTAGTATTGTAGATACAGTATGTTGTGGTAGAGTAGTGTGTAGTATTGTAGATACAGTATGTTGTGGTAGAGTAGTGTGTAGTATTGTAGATACAGTATACTGTGGTAGAGTAGTGTATAGTATTGTGTAGTATTGTAGATACAGTATGGTGTGGTAGAGTAGTGTGTAGTAGTGTGTAGTATTGTAGATACAGTATGTTGTGGTAGAGTAGTGTGTAGTAGTGTGTAGTATTGTAGATACAGTATGTTGTGGTAGAGTAGTGTGTAGTATTGTAGATACAGCATACTGTGGTAGAGTAGTGTGTAGTATTGTAGATACAGTATACTGTGGTAGAGTAGTGTGTAGTATTGTAGATACAGTATGTTGTGGTAGAGTAGTGTATAGTAGTGTGTAGTATTGTGTAGTATTGTAGATGCAGTATGTTGTGGTAGAGTAGTGTATAGTATTGTAGATACAGTATGTTGTGGTAGAGTAGTGTGTAGTATTGTAGATACAGTATGTTGTGGTAGAGTAGTGTGTAGTATTATAGATACAGTATGGTGTGGTAGAGTAGTGTGTAGTATTATAGATACAGTTTGTTGTGGTAGCGTAGTGTGTAGTATTGTAGATACAGTATACTGTGGTAGAGTAGTGTGTAATATTGTCTAGTCTTGTAGATACAGTATGTTGTGGTAGAGTAGTGTGTAGTATTGTGTAGTAGTGTGTAGTATTGTAGATACAATATGTTGTGGTAGAGTAGTGTGTAGTATGCTGTATTATTGTAGATACAATAGGTTGTGGTAGAGTAGTTAGTAGTATTGTCTAGTATTGTAGATACAATATGTTGTGGTAGAGTAGTGTGTAGTATTGTGTAGTATTGTAGATAAAATATGTTGTGGTAGAGTAGTGCGTAGTATTGTGTAGTATTGTCTAGTATTGTAGATACAGTATGTTGTGGTAGAGTAGTAAGTAGTATTGTGTAGTATTGTCTAGTATTGTAGATACCGTATGTTGTGGTAGAGTGGTGTGTAGTATTGTAGATACAGTATACTGTGGTAGAGTAGTGTGTAGTATTGTGGATACAGTATGTTGTGGTAGAGTAGTGTGTAGTATTGTAGATACAGTATGTTGTGGTAGAGTATTGTGTAGTATCATAGATACAGTATGTTGTGGTAGAGTAGTGTGTAGTATTGTGTAGTATTGTAGATACAGGATGTTGTGGTAGAGTAGTGTGTAGTATTGTAGATGCAGTATGTTGTGGTAGAGTAGTGTGTAGTATTGTAGATACAGTATGTTGTGGTAGAGTAGTGTGTAGTATTGTAGATACAGTATGTTGTGGTAGAGTAGTGTGTAGTATTGTAGATACAGTATACTGTGGTAGAGTAGTGTATAGTATTGTGTAGTATTGTAGATACAGTATGGTGTGGTAGAGTAGTGTGTAGTAGTGTGTAGTATTGTAGATACAGTATGTTGTGGTAGAGTAGTGTGTAGTAGTGTGTAGTATTGTAGATACAGTATGTTGTGGTAGAGTAGTGTGTAGTATTGTAGATACAGTATACTGTGGTAGAGTAGTGTGTAGTATTGTAGATACAGTATACTGTGGTAGAGTAGTGTGTAGTATTGTAGATACAGTATGTTTTGGTAGAGTAGTGTATAGTAGTGTGTAGTATTGTGTAGTATTGTAGATGCAGTATGTTGTGGTAGAGTAGTGTATAGTATTGTAGATACAGTATGTTGTGGTAGAGTAGTGTGTAGTATTGTGTAGTATTGTAGATACAGTATGTTGTGGTAGAGTAGTGTGTAGTATTATAGATACAGTATGGTGTGGTAGAGTAGTGTGTAGTATTATAGATACAGTTTGTTGTGGTAGCGTAGTGTGTAGTATTGTAGATACAGTATACTGTGGTAGAGTAGTGTGTAATATTGTCTAGTCTTGTAGATACAGTATGTTGTGGTAGAGTAGTGTGTAGTATTGTGTAGTAGTGTGTAGTATTGTAGATACAATATGTTGTGGTAGAGTAGTGTGTAGTATGGTGTATTATTGTAGATACAATAGGTTGTGGTAGAGTAGTTAGTAGTATTGTCTAGTATTGTAGATACAATATGTTGTGGTAGAGTAGTGTGTAGTATTGTGTAGTATTGTAGATACAATATGTCGTGGTAGAGTAGTGCGTAGTATTGTGTAGTATTGTCTAGTATTGTAGATACAGTATGTTGTGGTAGAGTAGTAAGTAGTATTGTGTAGTATTGTCTAGTATTGTAGATACCGTATGTTGTGGTAGAGTGGTGTGTATTATTGTAGATACAGTATGTTGTGGTAGAGTAGTGTGTAGTATTGTCTAGTATTGTAGATACCGTATGTTGTGGTAGAGTGGTGTGTAGTATTGTAGATACAGTATGTTGTGGTAGAGTAGTGTGTAGTATTGTAGATACCGTATGTTATGGTAGAGTGGTGTGTAGTATTGTAGATACAGTATGTTGTGGTAGAGTAGTGTGTAGTATTGTCTAGTATTGTAGATACCGTATGTTGTGGTAGAGTGGTGTGTAGTATTGTAGATACAGTATGTTGTGTTAGAGTAGTGTGTAGTATTATAGATACAGTATGTTGTGGTAGAGTAGTGTGTAGTATTGTAGATACAGTATGTTGTGGTAGAGTAGTGTGTAGTATTGTCTAGTTTTGTAGATACCGTATGTTGTGGTAGAGTGGTGTGTAGTATTGTAGATACAGTATGTTGTGGTAGAGTAGTGTATAGTAGTGTGTAGTATTGTGTAGTATTGTAGATGCAGTATGTTGTGGTAGAGTAGTGTATAGTATTGTAGATACAGTATGTTGTGGTAGAGTAGTGTGTAGTATTGTGTAGTATTGTAGATACAGTATGTTGTGGTAGAGTAGTGTGTGCTATTATAGATACAGTATGGTGTGGTAGAGTAGTGTGTAGTATTATAGATACAGTATGTTGTGGTAGAGTAGTGTGTAGTATTGTGTAGTATTGTAGATACAGTATGTTGTGGTAGAGTAGTGTATAGTATTGTAGATACAGTATGTTGTGGTAGCGTAGTGTGTAGTATTGTAGATACAGTATACTGTGGTAGAGTAGTGTGTAGTATTGTCTAGTATTGTAGATACAGTATGTTGTGGTAGAGTAGTGTGTAGTATTGTGTAGTAGTGTGTAGTATTGTAGATACAATATGTTGTGGTAGAGTAGTGTGTAGTATTGTGTATTATTGTAGATACAATAGGTTGTGGTAGAGTAGTTAGTAGTATTGTCTAGTATTGTAGATACAATATGTTGTGGTAGAGTAGTGTGTAGTATTGTGTAGTATTGTAGATACAATATGTTGTGGTAGAGTAGTGCGTAGTATTGTGTAGTATTGTCTAGTATTGTAGATACACTATGTTGTGGTAGAGTAGTAAGTAGTATTGTGTAGTATTGTCTAGTATTGTAGATACCGTATGTTGTGGTAGAGTGGTGTGTAGTATTGTAGATACAGTATGTTGTGGTAGAGTAGTGTGTAGTATTGTAGATACAGTATGTTGTGGTAGAGTAGTGTGTAGTATGGTGTATTATTGTAGATACAATAGGTTGTGGTAGAGTAGTTAGTAGTATTGTCTAGTATTGTAGATACAATATGCTGTGGTAGAGTAGTGTGTAGTATTGTGTAGTATTGTAGATACAATATGTTGTGATAGAGTAGTGCGTAGTATTGTGTAGTATTGTCTAGTATTGTAGATACAGTATGTTGTGGTAGAGTAGTAAGTAGTATTGTGTAGTATTGTCTAGGATTGTAGATACCGTATGTTGTGGTAGAGTGGTGTGTAGTATTGTAGATACCGTATGTTGTGTTCGAGTGGTGTGTAGTATTGTAGATACAGTATGTTGTGGTAGAGTAGTGTGTAGTATTGTAGATACCGTATGTTGTGGTAGAGTGGTGTGTAGTATTGTAGATACAGTATGTTGTGGTAGAGTATTGTGTAGTAGTGTGTAGTATTGTAGATACAGTATGTTGTGGTAGAGTGGTGTGTAGTATTGTAGATACAGTATGTTGTGGTAGAGTAGTGTTTAGTATTGTCTAGTATTGTAGATACCGTATGTTGTGGTAGAGTAGTGTGTAGTATTATAGATACCGTATGTTGTGGTAGAGTAGTGTATAGTATTGTAGATACAGTATGTTGTGGTAGAGTAGTGTGTAGTATTGTAGATACAGTATACTGTGGTAGAGTAGTGTGTAGTATTGTGGATACAGTATGTTGTGGTAGAGTAGTGTGTAGTATTGTAGATACAGTATGTTGTGGTAGAGTATTGTGTAGTATCATAGATACAGTATGTTGTGGTAGAGTAGTGTGTAGTATTGTGTAGTATTGTAGATACAGGATGTTGTGGTAGAGTAGTGTGTAGTATTGTAGATGCAGTATGTTGTGGTAGAGTAGTGTGTAGTATTGTAGATACAGTATGTTGTGGTAGAGTAGTGTGTAGTATTGTAGATACAGTATGTTGTGGTAGAGTATTGTGTAGTATTGTAGATACAGTATACTGTGGTAGAGTAGTGTATAGTATTGTGTAGTATTGTAGATACAGTATGGTGTGGTAGAGTAGTGTGTAGTAGTGTGTAGTATTGTAGATACAGTATGTTGTGGTAGAGTAGTGTGTAGTAGTGTGTAGTATTGTAGATACAGTATGTTGTGGTAGAGTAGTGTGTAGTATTGTAGATACAGTATACTGTGGTAGAGTAGTGTGTAGTATTGTAGATACAGTATACTGTGGTAGAGTAGTGTGTAGTATTGTAGATACAGTATGTTGTGGTAGAGTAGTGTATAGTAGTGTGTAGTATTGTGTAGTATTGTAGATGCAGTATGTTGTGGTAGAGTAGTGTATAGTATTGTAGATACAGTATGTTGTGGTAGAGTAGTGTGTAGTATTGTAGATACAGTATGTTGTGGTAGAGTAGTGTGTAGTATTATAGATACAGTATGGTGTGGTAGAGTAGTGTGTAGTATTATAGATACAGTTTGTTGTGGTAGCGTAGTGTGTAGTATTGTAGATACAGTATACTGTGGTAGAGTAGTGTGTAATATTGTCTAGTCTTGTAGATACAGTATGTTGTGGTAGAGTAGTGTGTAGTATTGTGTAGTAGTGTGTAGTATTGTAGATACAATATGTTGTGGTAGAGTAGTGTGTAGTATGCTGTATTATTGTAGATACAATAGGTTGTGGTAGAGTAGTTAGTAGTATTGTCTAGTATTGTAGATACAATATGTTGTGGTAGAGTAGTGTGTAGTATTGTGTAGTATTGTAGATAAAATATGTTGTGGTAGAGTAGTGCGTAGTATTGTGTAGTATTGTCTAGTATTGTAGATACAGTATGTTGTGGTAGAGTAGTAAGTAGTATTGTGTAGTATTGTCTAGTATTGTAGATACCGTATGTTGTGGTAGAGTGGTGTGTATTATTGTAGATACAGTATGTTGTGGTAGAGTAGTGTGTAGTATTGTCTAGTATTGTAGATACCGTATGTTGTGGTAGAGTGGTGTGTAGTATTGTAGATACAGTATGTTGTGGTAGAGTAGTGTGTAGTATTGTAGATACCGTATGTTATGGTAGAGTGGTGTGTAGTATTGTAGATACAGTATGTTGTGGTAGAGTAGTGTGTAGTATTGTAGATACAGTATACTGTGGTAGAGTAGTGTGTAGTATTGTGGATACAGTATGTTGTGGTAGAGTAGTGTGTAGTATTGTAGATACAGTATGTTGTGGTAGAGTATTGTGTAGTATCATAGATACAGTATGTTGTGGTAGAGTAGTGTGTAGTATTGTGTAGTATTGTAGATACAGGATGTTGTGGTAGAGTAGTGTGTAGTATTGTAGATGCAGTATGTTGTGGTAGAGTAGTGTGTAGTATTGTAGATACAGTATGTTGTGGTAGAGTAGTGTGTAGTATTGTAGATACAGTATGTTGTGGTAGAGTAGTGTGTAGTATTGTAGATACAGTATACTGTGGTAGAGTAGTGTATAGTATTGTGTAGTATTGTAGATACAGTATGGTGTGGTAGAGTAGTGTGTAGTAGTGTGTAGTATTGTAGATACAGTATGTTGTGGTAGAGTAGTGTGTAGTAGTGTGTAGTATTGTAGATACAGTATGTTGTGGTAGAGTAGTGTGTAGTATTGTAGATACAGTATACTGTGGTAGAGTAGTGTGTAGTATTGTAGATACAGTATACTGTGGTAGAGTAGTGTGTAGTATTGTAGATACAGTATGTTTTGGTAGAGTAGTGTATAGTAGTGTGTAGTATTGTGTAGTATTGTAGATGCAGTATGTTGTGGTAGAGTAGTGTATAGTATTGTAGATACAGTATGTTGTGGTAGAGTAGTGTGTAGTATTGTGTAGTATTGTAGATACAGTATGTTGTGGTAGAGTAGTGTGTAGTATTATAGATACAGTATGGTGTGGTAGAGTAGTGTGTAGTATTATAGATACAGTTTGTTGTGGTAGCGTAGTGTGTAGTATTGTAGATACAGTATACTGTGGTAGAGTAGTGTGTAATATTGTCTAGTCTTGTAGATACAGTATGTTGTGGTAGAGTAGTGTGTAGTATTGTGTAGTAGTGTGTAGTATTGTAGATACAATATGTTGTGGTAGAGTAGTGTGTAGTATGGTGTATTATTGTAGATACAATAGGTTGTGGTAGAGTAGTTAGTAGTATTGTCTAGTATTGTAGATACAATATGTTGTGGTAGAGTAGTGTGTAGTATTGTGTAGTATTGTAGATACAATATGTCATGGTAGAGTAGTGCGTAGTATTGTGTAGTATTGTCTAGTATTGTAGATACAGTATGTTGTGGTAGAGTAGTAAGTAGTATTGTGTAGTATTGTCTAGTATTGTAGATACCGTATGTTGTGGTAGAGTGGTGTGTATTATTGTAGATACAGTATGTTGTGGTAGAGTAGTGTGTAGTATTGTCTAGTATTGTAGATACCGTATGTTGTGGTAGAGTGGTGTGTAGTATTGTAGATACAGTATGTTGTGGTAGAGTAGTGTGTAGTATTGTAGATACCGTATGTTATGGTAGAGTGGTGTGTAGTATTGTAGATACAGTATGTTGTGGTAGAGTAGTGTGTAGTATTGTCTAGTATTGTAGATACCGTATGTTGTGGTAGAGTGGTGTGTAGTATTGTAGATACAGTATGTTGTGTTAGAGTAGTGTGTAGTATTATAGATACAGTATGTTGTGGTAGAGTAGTGTGTAGTATTGTAGATACAGTATGTTGTGGTAGAGTAGTGTGTAGTATTGTCTAGTTTTGTAGATACCGTATGTTGTGGTAGAGTGGTGTGTAGTATTGTAGATACAGTATGTTGTGGTAGAGTAGTGTATAGTAGTGTGTAGTATTGTGTAGTATTGTAGATGCAGTATGTTGTGGTAGAGTAGTGTATAGTATTGTAGATACAGTATGTTGTGGTAGAGTAGTGTGTAGTATTGTGTAGTATTGTAGATACAGTATGTTGTGGTAGAGTAGTGTGTGCTATTATAGATACAGTATGGTGTGGTAGAGTAGTGTGTAGTATTATAGATACAGTATGTTGTGGTAGAGTAGTGTGTAGTATTGTGTAGTATTGTAGATACAGTATGTTGTGGTAGAGTAGTGTATAGTATTGTAGATACAGTATGTTGTGGTAGCGTAGTGTGTAGTATTGTAGATACAGTATACTGTGGTAGAGTAGTGTGTAGTATTGTCTAGTATTGTAGATACAGTATGTTGTGGTAGAGTAGTGTGTAGTATTGTGTAGTAGTGTGTAGTATTGTAGATACAATATGTTGTGGTAGAGTAGTGTGTAGTATTGTGTATTATTGTAGATACAATAGGTTGTGGTAGAGTAGTTAGTAGTATTGTCTAGTATTGTAGATACAATATGTTGTGGTAGAGTAGTGTGTAGTATTGTGTAGTATTGTAGATACAATATGTTGTGGTAGAGTAGTGCGTAGTATTGTGTAGTATTGTCTAGTATTGTAGATACACTATGTTGTGGTAGAGTAGTAAGTAGTATTGTGTAGTATTGTCTAGTATTGTAGATACCGTATGTTGTGGTAGAGTGGTGTGTAGTATTGTAGATACAGTATGTTGTGGTAGAGTAGTGTGTAGTATTGTAGATACAGTATGTTGTGGTAGAGTAGTGTGTAGTATGGTGTATTATTGTAGATACAATAGGTTGTGGTAGAGTAGTTAGTAGTATTGTCTAGTATTGTAGATACAATATGCTGTGGTAGAGTAGTGTGTAGTATTGTGTAGTATTGTAGATACAATATGTTGTGATAGAGTAGTGCGTAGTATTGTGTAGTATTGTCTAGTATTGTAGATACAGTATGTTGTGGTAGAGTAGTAAGTAGTATTGTGTAGTATTGTCTAGGATTGTAGATACCGTATGTTGTGGTAGAGTGGTGTGTAGTATTGTAGATACCGTATGTTGTGTTCGAGTGGTGTGTAGTATTGTAGATACAGTATGTTGTGGTAGAGTAGTGTGTAGTATTGTAGATACCGTATGTTGTGGTAGAGTGGTGTGTAGTATTGTAGATACAGTATGTTGTGGTAGAGTATTGTGTAGTAGTGTGTAGTATTGTAGATACAGTATGTTGTGGTAGAGTGGTGTGTAGTATTGTAGATACAGTATGTTGTGGTAGAGTAGTGTTTAGTATTGTCTAGTATTGTAGATACCGTATGTTGTGGTAGAGTAGTGTGTAGTATTATAGATACCGTATGTTGTGGTAGAGTAGTGTATAGTATTGTAGATACAGTATGTTGTGGTAGAGTGGTGTGTAGTATTGTAGATACAGTATGTTGTGGTAGAGTAGTGTGTAGTATTGTCTAGTATTGTAGATACCGTATGTTGTGGTAGAGTAGTGTGTAGTATTGTAGATACAGTATGTTGTGGTAGAGTAGTGTGTAGTATTGTGTAGTATTGTAGATACAGTATGTTGTGGTAGAGTAGTGTGTGCTATTATAGATACAGTATGGTGTGGTAGAGTAGTGTGTAGTATTATAGATACAGTATGTTGTGGTAGAGTAGTGTGTAGTATTGTGTAGTATTGTAGATACAGTATGTTGTGGTAGAGTAGTGTGTAGTATTGTAGATACAGTATGTTGTGGTAGCGTAGTGTGTAGTATTGTAGATACAGTATACTGTGGTAGAGTAGTGTGTAGTATTGTCTAGTATTGTAGATACAGTATGTTGTGGTAGAGTAGTGTGTAGTATTGTGTAGTAGTGTGTAGTATTGTAGATACAATATGTTGTGGTAGAGTAGTGTGTAGTATTGTGTATTATTGTAGATACAATAGGTTGTGGTAGAGTAGTTAGTAGTATTGTCTAGTATTGTAGATACAATATGTTGTGGTAGAGTAGTGTGTAGTATTGTGTAGTATTGTAGATACAATATGTTGTGGTAGAGTAGTGCGTAGTATTGTGTAGTATTGTCTAGTATTGTAGATACACTATGTTGTGGTAGAGTAGTAAGTAGTATTGTGTAGTATTGTCTAGTATTGTAGATACCGTATGTTGTGGTAGAGTGGTGTGTAGTATTGTAGATACAGTATGTTGTGGTAGAGTAGTGTGTAGTATTGTAGATACAGTATGTTGTGGTAGAGTAGTGTGTAGTATGGTGTATTATTGTAGATACAATAGGTTGTGGTAGAGTAGTTAGTAGTATTGTCTAGTATTGTAGATACAATATGCTGTGGTAGAGTAGTGTGTAGTATTGTGTAGTATTGTAGATACAATATGTTGTGATAGAGTAGTGCGTAGTATTGTGTAGTATTGTCTAGTATTGTAGATACAGTATGTTGTGGTAGAGTAGTAAGTAGTATTGTGTAGTATTGTCTAGTATTGTAGATACCGTATGTTGTGGTAGAGTGGTGTGTAGTATTTTAAATACCGTATGTTGTGTTCGAGTGGTGTGTAGTATTGTAGATACAGTATGTTGTGGTAGAGTAGTGTGTAGTATTGTAGATACCGTATGTTGTGGTAGAGTGGTGTGTAGTATTGTAGATACAGTATGTTGTGGTAGAGTATTGTGTAGTAGTGTGTAGTATTGTAGATACAGTATGTTGTGGTAGAGTGGTGTGTAGTATTGTAGATACAGTATGTTGTGGTAGAGTAGTGTTTAGTATTGTCTAGTATTGTAGATACCGTATGTTGTGGTAGAGTAGTGTGTAGTATTGTAGATACAGTATGTTGTGGTAGAGTAGTGTATAGTATTGTAGATACAGTATGTTGTGGTAGAGTGGTGTGTAGTATTGTAGATACAGTATGTTGTGGTAGAGTAGTGTGTAGTATTGTCTAGTATTGTAGATACCGTATGTTGTGGTAGAGTAGTGTGTAGTATTGTAGATACAGTATGTTGTGGTAGAGTAGTGTGTAGTATTGTCTAGTATTGTAGATACCGTATGTTGTGGTAGAGTAGTGTGTAGTATTGTAGATACAGTGTGTTGTGGTAGAGTAGTGTGTAGTATTGTAGATACAGTATGTTGTGGTAGAGTAGTGTGTAGTAGTGTGTAGTATTGTAGATACCGTATGTTGTGGTAGAGTAGTGTGTAGTATTGTAGATACAGTATGTTGTGGTAGAGTAGTGTGTAGTATTGTAGATACAGTATGTTGTGGTAGAGTAGTGTGTAGTATTGTAGATACAGTATGTTGTGGTAGAGTAGTGTGTAGTATTGTAGATACAGTATGTTGTGGTAGAGTAGTGTGTAGTATTGTAGATACAGTATGTTGTGGTAGCGTAGTGTGTAGTATTGTAGATACAGTATGTTTTGGTAGAGTAGTGTGTAGTAGTGTGTAGTATTGTAGATACAGTATGTTGTGGTAGCGTAGTGTGTAGTATTGTAGATACAGTATGTTTTGGTAGAGTGGTGTGTAGTATTGTAGATACAGTATGTTGTGGTAGAGTAGTGTGTAGTATTGTAGATACAGTATGTTGTGGTAGAGTAGTGTTTAGTATTGTAGATACAGTATGTTGTGGTAGAGTAGTGTGTAGTATTATAGATACAGTATGTTGTGGTAGAGTAGTGTCTAGTATTGTAGATACAGTATGTTGTGGTAGAGTAGTGTGTAGTATTGTGTTGTATTGTAGATACAGTATGTTGTGGTAGAGTAGTGTGTAGTATTGTAGATACAGTATGTTGTGGTAGAGTAGTGTGTAGTATTATAGATACAGTATGTTGTGGTAGAGTAGTGTGTAGTATTATAGATACAGTATGTTGTGGTAGAGTAGTGTGTAGTAGTGTGTAGTATTGTTGATACAGTATGTTGTGGTAGAGTAGTGTGTAGTATTATAGATACCGTATGTTGTGGTAGAGTAGTGTGTAGTATTGTAGATACCGTATGTTGTGGTAGAGTGGTGTGTAGTATTGTAGATACAGTATGTTGTGGTAGAGTAGTGTGTAGTAGTGTAGATACAGTATGTTGTGGTAGAGTAGTGTGTAGTATTGTAGATACAGTATGTTGTGGTAGAGTAGTGTGTAGTATTGTAGATACAGTATGTTGTGGTAGAGTAGTGTGTAGTATTATAGATACAGTATGTTGTGGTAGAGTAGTGTGTAGTATTGTAGATACAGTATGTTGTGGTAGAGTAGTGTCTAGTATTATAGATACAGTATGTTGTGGTAGAGTAGTGTGTAGTATTGTAGATACAGTATGTTGTGGTAGAGTAGTTTTTAGTATTGTAGATACAGTATGTTGTGGTAGAGTAGTGTGTAGTATTATAGATACAGTATGTTGTGGTAGAGTAGTGTCTAGTATTGTAGATACAGTATGTTGTGGTAGAGTAGTGTGTAGTATTGTGTTGTATTGTAGATACAGTATGTTGTGGTAGAGTAGTGTGTAGTATTGTAGATACAGTATGTTGTGGTAGAGTAGTGTGTAGTATTATAGATACAGTATGTTGTGGTAGAGTAGTGTGTAGTATTATAGATACAGTATGTTGTGGTAGAGTAGTGTGTAGTAGTGTGTAGTATTGTTGATACAGTATGTTGTGGTAGAGTAGTGTGTAGTATTATAGATACCGTATGTTGTGGTAGAGTAGTGTGTAGTATTGTGTAGTATTGTAGATACAGTATGTTGTGGTAGAGTAGTGTGTAGTATTATAGATACAGTATGTTGTGGTATAGTAGTGTGTAGTATTGTAGATACAGTATGTTGTGGTAGAGTAGTGTATAGTAGTGTGTAGTATTGTGTAGTATTGTAGATGCAGTATGTTGTGGTAGAGTAGTGTATAGTATTGTAGATACAGTATGTTGTGGTAGAGTAGTGTGTAGTATTGTGTAGTATTGTAGATACAGTATGTTGTGGTAGAGTAGTGTGTAGTATTATAGATACAGTATGGTGTGGTAGAGTAGTGTGTAGTATTATAGATACAGTATGTTGTGGTAGCGTAGTGTGTAGTATTGTAGATACAGTATACTGTGGTAGAGTAGTGTGTAGTATTGTCTAGTATTGTAGATACAGTATGTTGTGGTAGAGTAGTGTGTAGTATTGTGTAGTAGTGTGTAGTATTGTAGATACAATATGTTGTGGTAGAGTAGTGTGTAGTATGGTGTATTATTGTAGATACAATAGGTTGTGGTAGAGTAGTTAGTAGTATTGTCTAGTATTGTAGATACAATATGTTGTGGTAGAGTAGTGTGTAGTATTGTGTAGTATTGTAGATACAATATGTTGTGGTAGAGTAGTGCGTAGTATTGTGTAGTATTGTCTAGTATTGTAGATACAGTATGCTGTGGTAGAGTAGTAAGTAGTATTGTGTAGTATTGTCTAGTATTGTAGATACCGTATGTTGTGGTAGAGTGGTGTGTAGTATTGTAGATACAGTATGTTGTGGTAGAGTAGTGTGTAGTATTGTCTAGTATTGTAGATACCGTATGTTGTGGTAGAGTGGTGTGTAGTATTGTAGATACAGTATGTTGTGGTAGAGTAGTGTGTAGTATTGTAGATACCGTATGTTATGGTAGAGTGGTGTGTAGTATTGTAGATACAGTATGTTGTGGTAGAGTAGTGTGTAGTATTGTCTAGTATTGTAGATACCGTATGTTGTGGTAGAGTGGTGTGTAGTATTGTAGATACAGTATGTTGTGGTAGAGTAGTGTGTAGTATTATAGATACAGTATGTTGTGGTAGAGTAGTGTGTAGTATTGTAGATACAGTATGTTGTGGTAGAGTAGTAAGTAGTAGTGTGTAGTATTGTCTAGTATTGTAGATACCGTATGTTGTGGTAGAGTGGTGTGTAGTATTGTAGATACAGTATGTTGTGGTAGAGTAGTGTGTAGTATTGTCTAGTATTGTAGATACCGTATGTTGTGGTAGAGTGGTGTGTAGTATTGTAGATACAGTATGTTGTGGTAGAGTAGTGTATAGTAGTGTGTAGTATTGTGTAGTATTGTAGATGCAGTATGTTGTGGTAGAGTAGTGTATAGTATTGTAGATACAGTATGTTGTGGTAGAGTAGTGTGTAGTATTGTGTAGTATTGTAGATACAGTATGTTGTGGTAGAGTAGTGTGTAGTATTATAGATACAGTATGGTGTGGTAGAGTAGTGTGTAGTATTATAGATACAGTATGTTGTGGTAGAGTAGTGTGTAGTATTGTGTAGTATTGCAGATACAGTATGTTGTGGTAGAGTAGTGTGTAGTATTGTAGATACAGTATGTTCTGGTAGCGTAGTGTGTAGTATTGTAGATACAGTATACTGTGGTAGAGTAGTGTGTAGTATTGTCTAGTATTGTAGATACAGTATGTTGTGGTAGAGTAGTGTGCAGTATTGTGTAGTAGTGTGTAGTATTGTAGATACAATATGTTGTGGTAGAGTAGTGTGTAGTATGGTGTATTATTGTAGATACAATAGGTTGTGGTAGAGTAGTTAGTAGTATTGTCTAGTATTGTAGATACAATATGTTGTGGTAGAGTAGTGTGTAGTATTGTGTAGTATTGTAGATACAATATGTTGTGGTAGAGTAGTGCGTAGTATTGTGTAGCATTGTCTAGTATTGTAGATACAGTATGTTGTGGTAGAGTAGTAAGTAGTATTGTGTAGTATTGTCTAGTATTGTAGATACCGTATGTTGTGGTAGAGTGGTGTGTAGTATTGTAGATACCGTATGTTGTGGTAGAGTGGTGTGTAGTATTGTAGATACAGTATGTTGTGGTAGAGTAGTGTGTAGTTTTGTAGATACAGTATGTTGTGGTAGAGTAGTGTGTAGTATGGTGTATTATTGTAGATACAATAGGTTGTGGTAGAGTAGTTAGTAGTATTGTCTAGTATTGTAGATACAATATGATGTGGTAGAGTAGTGTGTAGTATTGTGTAGTATTGTAGATACAATATGTTGTGATAGAGTAGTGCGTAGTATTGTGTAGTATTGTCTAGTATTGTAGATACCGCATGTTGTGGTAGAGTGGTGTGTAGTATTGTAGATACCGTATGTTGTGGTAGAGTGGTGTGTAGTATTGTAGATACAGTATGTTGTGGTAGAGTAGTGTGTAGTATTGTAGATACCGTATGTTGTGGTAGAGTGGTGTGTAGTTTTGTAGATACAGTATGTTGTGGTAGAGTAGTGTGTAGTAGTGTAGATACAGTATGTTGTGGTAGAGTAGTGTGTAGTATTGTAGATACAGTATGTTGTGGTAGAGTAGTGTGTAGTATTGTAGATACAGTATGTTGTGGTAGAGTAGTGTGTAGTATTATAGATACAGTATGTTGTGGTAGAGTAGTGTGTAGTATTGTAGATACAGTATGTTGTGGTAGAGTAGTGTCTAGTATTATAGATACAGTATGTTGTGGTAGAGTAGTGTGTAGTATTGTAAATACAGTATGTTGTGGTAGAGTAGTGTGTAGTATTGTAGATACAGTATGTTGTGGTAGAGTAGTGTTTAGTATTGTAGATACAGTATGTTGTGGTAGAGTAGTGTGTAGTATTATAGATACAGTATGTTGTGGTAGAGTAGTGTCTAGTATTGTAGATACAGTATGTTGTGGTAGAGTAGTGTGTAGTATTGTGTTGTATTGTAGATACAGTATGTTGTGGTAGAGTAGTGTGTAGTATTGTAGATACAGTATGTTGTGGTAGAGTAGTGTGTAGTATTATAGATACAGTATGTTGTGGTAGAGTAGTGTGTAGTATTATAGATACAGTATGTTGTGGTAGAGTAGTGTGTAGTAGTGTGTAGTATTGTTGATACAGTATGTTGTGGTAGAGTAGTGTGTAGTATTATAGATACCGTATGTTGTGGTAGAGTAGTGTGTAGTATTGTGTAGTATTGTAGATACAGTATGTTGTGGTAGAGTAGTGTGTAGTATTATAGATACAGTATGTTGTGGTATAGTAGTGTGTAGTATTGTAGATACAGTATGTTGTGGTAGAGTAGTGTGTAGTATTATAGATACAGTATGTTGTGGTAGAGTAGTGTGTAGTATTGTGTAGTATTGTAGATACAGTATGTTGTGGTAGAGTAGTGTGTAGTATTGTAGATACAGTATACTGTGGTAGAGTAGTGTATAGTAGTGTGTAGTATTGTGTAGTATTGTAGATACAGTATGTTGTGGTAGAGTAGTGTGTCGTAGTGTGTAGTATTGTAGATACAGTATGTTGTGGTAGAGTAGTGTTTAGTATTATAGATACAGTATGTTGTGGTAGAGTAGTGTGTAGTATTGTAGATACAGTATGCTGTGGTAGAGTAGTGTGTAGTATTGTGTAGTATTGTAGATACAGTATGTTGTGGTAGAGTAGTGTGTAGTATTGTAGATACAGTATGTTGTGGTATAGTAGTGTGTAGTATAATAGATACAGTATGTTGTGGTAGAGTAGTGTGTAGTATTGTAGATACAGTATACTGTGGTAGAGTAGTGTGTAGTATTGTGGATACAGTATGTTGTGGTAGAGTAGTGTGTAGTATTGTAGATACAGTATGTTGTGGTAGAGTATTGTGTAGTATCATAGATACAGTATGTTGTGGTAGAGTAGTGTGTAGTATTGTGTAGTATTGTAGATACAGGATGTTGTGGTAGAGTAGTGTGTAGTATTGTAGATGCAGTATGTTGTGGTAGAGTAGTGTGTAGTATTGTAGATACAGTATGTTGTGGTAGAGTAGTGTGTAGTATTGTAGATACAGTATGTTGTGGTAGAGTAGTGTGTAGTATTGTAGATACAGTATACTGTGGTAGAGTAGTGTATAGTATTGTGTAGTATTGTAGATACAGTATGGTGTGGTAGAGTAGTGTGTAGTAGTGTGTAGTATTGTAGATACAGTATGTTGTGGTAGAGTAGTGTGTAGTAGTGTGTAGTATTGTAGATACAGTATGTTGTGGTAGAGTAGTGTGTAGTATTGTAGATACAGTATACTGTGGTAGAGTAGTGTGTAGTATTGTAGATACAGTATACTGTGGTAGAGTAGTGTGTAGTATTGTAGATACAGTATGTTGTGGTAGAGTAGTGTATAGTAGTGTGTAGTATTGTGTAGTATTGTAGATGCAGTATGTTGTGGTAGAGTAGTGTATAGTATTGTAGATACAGTATGTTGTGGTAGAGTAGTGTGTAGTATTGTGTAGTATTGTAGATACAGTATGTTGTGGTAGAGTAGTGTGTAGTATTATAGATACAGTATGGTGTGGTAGAGTAGTGTGTAGTATTATAGATACAGTTTGTTGTGGTAGCGTAGTGTGTAGTATTGTAGATACAGTATACTGTGGTAGAGTAGTGTGTAATATTGTCTAGTCTTGTAGATACAGTATGTTGTGGTAGAGTAGTGTGTAGTATTGTGTAGTAGTGTGTAGTATTGTAGATACAATATGTTGTGGTAGAGTAGTGTGTAGTATGCTGTATTATTGTAGATACAATAGGTTGTGGTAGAGTAGTTAGTAGTATTGTCTAGTATTGTAGATACAATATGTTGTGGTAGAGTAGTGTGTAGTATTGTGTAGTATTGTAGATACAATATGTTGTGGTAGAGTAGTGCGTAGTATTGTGTAGTATTGTCTAGTATTGTAGATACAGTATGTTGTGGTAGAGTAGTAAGTAGTATTGTGTAGTATTGTCTAGTATTGTAGATACCGTATGTTGTGGTAGAGTGGTGTGTATTATTGTAGATACAGTATGTTGTGGTAGAGTAGTGTGTAGTATTGTCTAGTATTGTAGATACCGTATGTTGTGGTAGAGTGGTGTGTAGTATTGTAGATACAGTATGTTGTGGTAGAGTAGTGTGTAGTATTGTAGATACCGTATGTTATGGTAGAGTGGTGTGTAGTATTGTAGATACAGTATGTTGTGGTAGAGTAGTGTGTAGTATTGTAGATACAGTATACTGTGGTAGAGTAGTGTGTAGTATTGTGGATACAGTATGTTGTGGTAGAGTAGTGTGTAGTATTGTAGATACAGTATGTTGTGGTAGAGTATTGTGTAGTATCATAGATACAGTATGTTGTGGTAGAGTAGTGTGTAGTATTGTGTAGTATTGTAGATACAGGATGTTGTGGTAGAGTAGTGTGTAGTATTGTAGATGCAGTATGTTGTGGTAGAGTAGTGTGTAGTATTGTAGATACAGTATGTTGTGGTAGAGTAGTGTGTAGTATTGTAGATACAGTATGTTGTGGTAGAGTAGTGTGTAGTATTGTAGATACAGTATACTGTGGTAGAGTAGTGTATAGTATTGTGTAGTATTGTAGATACAGTATGGTGTGGTAGAGTAGTGTGTAGTAGTGTGTAGTATTGTAGATACAGTATGTTGTGGTAGAGTAGTGTGTAGTAGTGTGTAGTATTGTAGATACAGTATGTTGTGGTAGAGTAGTGTGTAGTATTGTAGATACAGTATACTGTGGTAGAGTAGTGTGTAGTATTGTAGATACAGTATACTGTGGTAGAGTAGTGTGTAGTATTGTAGATACAGTATGTTGTGGTAGAGTAGTGTATAGTAGTGTGTAGTATTGTGTAGTATTGTAGATGCAGTATGTTGTGGTAGAGTAGTGTATAGTATTGTAGATACAGTATGTTGTGGTAGAGTAGTGTGTAGTATTGTGTAGTATTGTAGATACAGTATGTTGTGGTAGAGTAGTGTGTAGTATTATAGATACAGTATGGTGTGGTAGAGTAGTGTGTAGTATTATAGATACAGTTTGTTGTGGTAGCGTAGTGTGTAGTATTGTAGATACAGTATACTGTGGTAGAGTAGTGTGTAATATTGTCTAGTCTTGTAGATACAGTATGTTGTGGTAGAGTAGTGTGTAGTATTGTGTAGTAGTGTGTAGTATTGTAGATACAATATGTTGTGGTAGAGTAGTGTGTAGTATGGTGTATTATTGTAGATACAATAGGTTGTGGTAGAGTAGTTAGTAGTATTGTCTAGTATTGTAGATACAATATGTTGTGGTAGAGTAGTGTGTAGTATTGTGTAGTATTGTAGATACAATATGTCGTGGTAGAGTAGTGCGTAGTATTGTGTAGTATTGTCTAGTATTGTAGATACAGTATGTTGTGGTAGAGTAGTAAGTAGTATTGTGTAGTATTGTCTAGTATTGTAGATACCGTATGTTGTGGTAGAGTGGTGTGTATTATTGTAGATACAGTATGTTGTGGTAGAGTAGTGTGTAGTATTGTCTAGTATTGTAGATACCGTATGTTGTGGTAGAGTGGTGTGTAGTATTGTAGATACAGTATGTTGTGGTAGAGTAGTGTGTAGTATTGTAGATACCGTATGTTATGGTAGAGTGGTGTGTAGTATTGTAGATACAGTATGTTGTGGTAGAGTAGTGTGTAGTATTGTCTAGTATTGTAGATACCGTATGTTGTGGTAGAGTGGTGTGTAGTATTGTAGATACAGTATGTTGTGTTAGAGTAGTGTGTAGTATTATAGATACAGTATGTTGTGGTAGAGTAGTGTGTAGTATTGTAGATACAGTATGTTGTGGTAGAGTAGTGTGTAGTATTGTCTAGTTTTGTAGATACCGTATGTTGTGGTAGAGTGGTGTGTAGTATTGTAGATACAGTATGTTGTGGTAGAGTAGTGTATAGTAGTGTGTAGTATTGTGTAGTATTGTAGATGCAGTATGTTGTGGTAGAGTAGTGTATAGTATTGTAGATACAGTATGTTGTGGTAGAGTAGTGTGTAGTATTGTGTAGTATTGTAGATACAGTATGTTGTGGTAGAGTAGTGTGTGCTATTATAGATACAGTATGGTGTGGTAGAGTAGTGTGTAGTATTATAGATACAGTATGTTGTGGTAGAGTAGTGTGTAGTATTGTGTAGTATTGTAGATACAGTATGTTGTGGTAGAGTAGTGTGTAGTATTGTAGATACAGTATGTTGTGGTAGCGTAGTGTGTAGTATTGTAGATACAGTATACTGTGGTAGAGTAGTGTGTAGTATTGTCTAGTATTGTAGATACAGTATGTTGTGGTAGAGTAGTGTGTAGTATTGTGTAGTAGTGTGTAGTATTGTAGATACAATATGTTGTGGTAGAGTAGTGTGTAGTATTGTGTATTATTGTAGATACAATAGGTTGTGGTAGAGTAGTTAGTAGTATTGTCTAGTATTGTAGATACAATATGTTGTGGTAGAGTAGTGTGTAGTATTGTGTAGTATTGTAGATACAATATGTTGTGGTAGAGTAGTGCGTAGTATTGTGTAGTATTGTCTAGTATTGTAGATACACTATGTTGTGGTAGAGTAGTAAGTAGTATTGTGTAGTATTGTCTAGTATTGTAGATACCGTATGTTGTGGTAGAGTAGTGTGTAGTATTGTAGATACAGTATGTTGTGGTAGAGTAGTGTGTAGTATGGTGTATTATTGTAGATACAATAGGTTGTGGTAGAGTAGTTAGTAGTATTGTCTAGTATTGTAGATACAATATGCTGTGGTAGAGTAGTGTGTAGTATTGTGTAGTATTGTAGATACAATATGTTGTGATAGAGTAGTGCGTAGTATTGTGTAGTATTGTCTAGTATTGTAGATACAGTATGTTGTGGTAGAGTAGTAAGTAGTATTGTGTAGTATTGTCTAGGATTGTAGATACCGTATGTTGTGGTAGAGTGGTGTGTAGTATTGTAGATACCGTATGTTGTGTTCGAGTGGTGTGTAGTATTGTAGATACAGTATGTTGTGGTAGAGTAGTGTGTAGTATTGTAGATACCGTATGTTGTGGTAGAGTGGTGTGTAGTATTGTAGATACAGTATGTTGTGGTAGAGTATTGTGTAGTAGTGTGTAGTATTGTAGATACAGTATGTTGTGGTAGAGTGGTGTGTAGTATTGTAGATACAGTATGTTGTGGTAGAGTAGTGTTTAGTATTGTCTAGTATTGTAGATACCGTATGTTGTGGTAGAGTAGTGTGTAGTATTATAGATACCGTATGTTGTGGTAGAGTAGTGTATAGTATTGTAGATACAGTATGTTGTGGTAGAGTGGTGTGTAGTATTGTAGATACAGTATGTTGTGGTAGAGTAGTGTGTAGTATTGTCTAGTATTGTAGATACCGTATGTTGTGGTAGAGTAGTGTGTAGTATTGTAGATACAGTATGTTGTGGTAGAGTAGTGTGTAGTATTGTGTAGTATTGTAGATACAGTATGTTGTGGTAGAGTAGTGTGTGCTATTATAGATACAGTATGGTGTGGTAGAGTAGTGTGTAGTATTATAGATACAGTATGTTGTGGTAGAGTAGTGTGTAGTATTGTGTAGTATTGTAGATACAGTATGTTGTGGTAGAGTAGTGTGTAGTATTGTAGATACAGTATGTTGTGGTAGCGTAGTGTGTAGTATTGTAGATACAGTATACTGTGGTAGAGTAGTGTGTAGTATTGTCTAGTATTGTAGATACAGTATGTTGTGGTAGAGTAGTGTGTAGTATTGTGTAGTAGTGTGTAGTATTGTAGATACAATATGTTGTGGTAGAGTAGTGTGTAGTATTGTGTATTATTGTAGATACAATAGGTTGTGGTAGAGTAGTTAGTAGTATTGTCTAGTATTGTAGATACAATATGTTGTGGTAGAGTAGTGTGTAGTATTGTGTAGTATTGTAGATACAATATGTTGTGGTAGAGTAGTGCGTAGTATTGTGTAGTATTGTCTAGTATTGTAGATACACTATGTTGTGGTAGAGTAGTAAGTAGTATTGTGTAGTATTGTCTAGTATTGTAGATACCGTATGTTGTGGTAGAGTGGTGTGTAGTATTGTAGATACAGTATGTTGTGGTAGAGTAGTGTGTAGTATTGTAGATACAGTATGTTGTGGTAGAGTAGTGTGTAGTATGGTGTATTATTGTAGATACAATAGGTTGTGGTAGAGTAGTTAGTAGTATTGTCTAGTATTGTAGATACAATATGCTGTGGTAGAGTAGTGTGTAGTATTGTGTAGTATTGTAGATACAATATGTTGTGATAGAGTAGTGCGTAGTATTGTGTAGTATTGTCTAGTATTGTAGATACAGTATGTTGTGGTAGAGTAGTAAGTAGTATTGTGTAGTATTGTCTAGTATTGTAGATACCGTATGTTGTGGTAGAGTGGTGTGTAGTATTGTAGATACCGTATGTTGTGTTCGAGTGGTGTGTAGTATTGTAGATACAGTATGTTGTGGTAGAGTAGTGTGTAGTATTGTAGATACCGTATGTTGTGGTAGAGTGGTGTGTAGTATTGTAGATACAGTATGTTGTGGTAGAGTATTGTGTAGTAGTGTGTAGTATTGTAGATACAGTATGTTGTGGTAGAGTGGTGTGTAGTATTGTAGATACAGTATGTTGTGGTAGAGTAGTGTTTAGTATTGTCTAGTATTGTAGATACCGTATGTTGTGGTAGAGTAGTGTGTAGTATTGTAGATACAGTATGTTGTGGTAGAGTAGTGTATAGTATTGTAGATACAGTATGTTGTGGTAGAGTGGTGTGTAGTATTGTAGATACAGTATGTTGTGGTAGAGTAGTGTGTAGTATTGTCTAGTATTGTAGATACCGTATGTTGTGGTAGAGTAGTGTGTAGTATTGTAGATACAGTATGTTGTGGTAGAGTAGTGTGTAGTATTGTCTAGTATTGTAGATACCGTATGTTGTGGTAGAGTAGTGTGTAGTATTGTAGATACAGTATGTTGTGGTAGAGTAGTGTGTAGTATTGTAGATACAGTATGTTGTGGTAGAGTAGTGTGTAGTAGTGTGTAGTATTGTAGATACCGTATGTTGTGGTAGAGTAGTGTGTAGTATTGTAGATACAGTATGTTGTGGTAGAGTAGTGTGTAGTATTGTAGATACAGTATGTTGTGGTAGAGTAGTGTGTAGTATTGTAGATACAGTATGTTGTGGTAGAGTAGTGTGTAGTATTGTAGATACAGTATGTTGTGGTAGAGTAGTGTGTAGTATTGTAGATACAGTATGTTGTGGTAGCGTAGTGTGTAGTATTGTAGATACAGTATGTTTTGGTAGAGTAGTGTGTAGTAGTGTGTAGTATTGTAGATACAGTATGTTGTGGTAGCGTAGTGTGTAGTATTGTAGATACAGTATGTTTTGGTAGAGTGGTGTGTAGTATTGTAGATACAGTATGTTGTGGTAGAGTAGTGTGTAGTATTGTAGATACAGTATGTTGTGGTAGAGTAGTGTTTAGTATTGTAGATACAGTATGTTGTGGTAGAGTAGTGTGTAGTATTATAGATACAGTATGTTGTGGTAGAGTAGTGTCTAGTATTGTAGATACAGTATGTTGTGGTAGAGTAGTGTGTAGTATTGTGTTGTATTGTAGATACAGTATGTTGTGGTAGAGTAGTGTGTAGTATTATAGATACAGTATGTTGTGGTAGAGTAGTGTGTAGTAGTGTGTAGTATTGTTGATACAGTATGTTGTGGTAGAGTAGTGTGTAGTATTATAGATACCGTATGTTGTGGTAGAGTAGTGTGTAGTATTGTGTAGTATTGTAGATACAGTATGTTGTGGTAGAGTAGTGTGTAGTATTATAGATACAGTATGTTGTGGTATAGTAGTGTGTAGTATTGTAGATACAGTATGTTGTGGTAGAGTAGTGTGTAGTATTATAGATACAGTATGTTGTGGTAGAGTAGTGTGTAGTATTGTGTAGTATTGTAGATACAGTATGTTGTGGTAGAGTAGTGTGTAGTATTGTAGATACAGTATACTGTGGTAGAGTAGTGTATAGTAGTGTGTAGTATTGTGTAGTATTGTAGATACAGTATGTTGTGGTAGAGTAGTGTGTCGTAGTGTGTAGTATTGTAGATACAGTATGTTGTGGTAGAGTAGTGTTTAGTATTATAGATACAGTATGTTGTGGTAGAGTAGTGTGTAGTATTGTAGATACAGTATGTTGTGGTAGAGTAGTGTGTAGTATTGTGTAGTATTGTAGATACAGTATGTTGTGGTAGAGTAGTGTGTAGTATTGTAGATACAGTATGTTGTGGTATAGTAGTGTGTAGTATAATAGATACAGTATGTTGTGGTAGAGTAGTGTGTAGTATTGTAGATACAGTATACTGTGGTAGAGTAGTGTGTAGTATTGTGGATCCAGTATGTTGTGGTAGAGTAGTGTGTAGTATTGTGTAGTAGTGTGTAGTATTGTAGATACAATATGTTGTGGTAGAGTAGTGTGTAGTATTGTGTATTATTGTAGATACAATAGGTTGTGGTAGAGTAGTTAGTAGTATTGTCTAGTATTGTAGATACAATATGTTGTGGTAGAGTAGTGTGTAGTATTGTGTAGTATTGTAGATACAATATGTTGTGGTAGAGTAGTGCGTAGTATTGTGTAGTATTGTCTAGTATTGTAGATACACTATGTTGTGGTAGAGTAGTAAGGAGTATTGTGTAGTATTGTCTAGTATTGTAGATACCGTATGTTGTGGTAGAGTGGTGTGTAGTATTGTAGATACAGTATGTTGTGGTAGAGTAGTGTGTAGTATTGTAGATACAGTATGTTGTGGTAGAGTAGTGTGTAGTATGGTGTATTATTGTAGATACAATAGGTTGTGGTAGAGTAGTTAGTAGTATTGTCTAGTATTGTAGATACAATATGCTGTGGTAGAGTAGTGTGTAGTATTGTGTAGTATTGTAGATACAATATGTTGTGATAGAGTAGTGCGTAGTATTGTGTAGTATTGTCTAGTATTGTAGATACAGTATGTTGTGGTAGAGTAGTAAGTAGTATTGTGTAGTATTGTCTAGTATTGTAGATACCGTATGTTGTGGTAGAGTGGTGTGTAGTATTGTAGATACCGTATGTTGTGTTCGAGTGGTGTGTAGTATTGTAGATACAGTATGTTGTGGTAGAGTAGTGTGTAGTATTGTAGATACCGTATGTTGTGGTAGAGTGGTGTGTAGTATTGTAGATACAGTATGTTGTGGTAGAGTATTGTGTAGTAGTGTGTAGTATTGTAGATACAGTATGTTGTGGTAGAGTGGTGTGTAGTATTGTAGATACAGTATGTTGTGGTAGAGTAGTGTTTAGTATTGTCTAGTATTGTAGATACCGTATGTTGTGGTAGAGTAGTGTGTAGTATTGTAGATACAGTATGTTGTGGTAGAGTAGTGTATAGTATTGTAGATACAGTATGTTGTGGTAGAGTGGTGTGTAGTATTGTAGATACAGTATGTTGTGGTAGAGTAGTGTGTAGTATTGTCTAGTATTGTAGATACCGTATGTTGTGGTAGAGTAGTGTGTAGTATTGTAGATACAGTATGTTGTGGTAGAGTAGTGTGTAGTATTGTCTAGTATTGTAGATACCGTATGTTGTGGTAGAGTAGTGTGTAGTATTGTAGATACAGTATGTTGTGGTAGAGTAGTGTGTAGTATTGTAGATACAGTATGTTGTGGTAGAGTAGTGTGTAGTAGTGTGTAGTATTGTAGATACCGTATGTTGTGGTAGAGTAGTGTGTAGTATTGTAGATACAGTATGTTGTGGTAGAGTAGTGTGTAGTATTGTAGATACAGTATGTTGTGGTAGAGTAGTGTGTAGTATTGTAGATACAGTATGTTGTGGTAGAGTAGTGTGTAGTATTGTAGATACAGTATGTTGTGGTAGAGTAGTGTGTAGTATTGTAGATACAGTATGTTGTGGTAGCGTAGTGTGTAGTATTGTAGATACAGTATGTTTTGGTAGAGTAGTGTGTAGTAGTGTGTAGTATTGTAGATACAGTATGTTGTGGTAGCGTAGTGTGTAGTATTGTAGATACAGTATGTTTTGGTAGAGTGGTGTGTAGTATTGTAGATACAGTATGTTGTGGTAGAGTAGTGTGTAGTATTGTAGATACAGTATGTTGTGGTAGAGTAGTGTTTAGTATTGTAGATACAGTATGTTGTGGTAGAGTAGTGTGTAGTATTATAGATACAGTATGTTGTGGTAGAGTAGTGTCTAGTATTGTAGATACAGTATGTTGTGGTAGAGTAGTGTGTAGTATTGTGTTGTATTGTAGATACAGTATGTTGTGGTAGAGTAGTGTGTAGTATTGTAGATACAGTATGTTGTGGTAGAGTAGTGTGTAGTATTATAGATACAGTATGTTGTGGTAGAGTAGTGTGTAGTATTATAGATACAGTATGTTGTGGTAGAGTAGTGTGTAGTAGTGTGTAGTATTGTTGATACAGTATGTTGTGGTAGAGTAGTGTGTAGTATTATAGATACCGTATGTTGTGGTAGAGTAGTGTGTAGTATTGTGTAGTATTGTAGATACAGTATGTTGTGGTAGAGTAGTGTGTAGTATTATAGATACAGTATGTTGTGGTATAGTAGTGTGTAGTATTGTAGATACAGTATGTTGTGGTAGAGTAGTGTGTAGTATTATAGATACAGTATGTTGTGGTAGAGTAGTGTGTAGTATTGTGTAGTATTGTAGATACAGTATGTTGTGGTAGAGTAGTGTGTAGTATTGTAGATACAGTATACTGTGGTAGAGTAGTGTATAGTAGTGTGTAGTATTGTGTAGTATTGTAGATACAGTATGTTGTGGTAGAGTAGTGTGTCGTAGTGTGTAGTATTGTAGATACAGTATGTTGTGGTAGAGTAGTGTTTAGTATTATAGATACAGTATGTTGTGGTAGAGTAGTGTGTAGTATTGTAGATACAGTATGTTGTGGTAGAGTAGTGTGTAGTATTGTGTAGTATTGTAGATACAGTATGTTGTGGTAGAGTAGTGTGTAGTATTGTAGATACAGTATGTTGTGGTATAGTGGTGTGTAGTATAATAGATACAGTATGTTGTGGTAGAGTAGTGTGTAGTATTGTAGATACAGTATACTGTGGTAGAGTAGTGTGTAGTATTGTGGATACAGTATGTTGTGGTAGAGTAGTGTGTAGTATTGTAGATACAGTATGTTGTGGTAGAGTATTGTGTAGTATCATAGATACAGTATGTTGTGGTAGAGTAGTGTGTAGTATTGTGTAGTATTGTAGATACAGGATGTTGTGGTAGAGTAGTGTGTAGTATTGTAGATGCAGTATGTTGTGGTAGAGTAGTGTGTAGTATTGTAGATACAGTATGTTGTGGTAGAGTAGTGTGTAGTATTGTAGATACAGTATGTTGTGGTAGAGTAGTGTGTAGTATTGTAGATACAGTATACTGTGGTAGAGTAGTGTATAGTATTGTGTAGTATTGTAGATACAGTATGGTGTGGTAGAGTAGTGTGTAGTAGTGTGTAGTATTGTAGATACAGTATGTTGTGGTAGAGTAGTGTGTAGTAGTGTGTAGTATTGTAGATACCGTATGTTGTGTTCGAGTGGTGTGTAGTATTGTAGATACCGTATGTTGTGGTAGAGTGGTGTGTAGTATTGTAGATACAGTATGTTGTGGTAGAGTAGTGTGTAGTTTTGTAGATACAGTATGTTGTGGTAGAGTAGTGTGTAGTATGGTGTATTATTGTAGATACAATAGGTTGTGGTAGAGTAGTTAGTAGTATTGTCTAGTATTGTAGATACAATATGATGTGGTAGAGTAGTGTGTAGTATTGTGTAGTATTGTAGATACAATATGTTGTGATAGAGTAGTGCGTAGTATTGTGTAGTATTGTCTAGTATTGTAGATACCGCATGTTGTGGTAGAGTGGTGTGTAGTATTGTAGATACCGTATGTTGTGGTAGAGTGGTGTGTAGTATTGTAGATACAGTATGTTGTGGTAGAGTAGTGTGTAGTATTGTAGATACCGTATGTTGTGGTAGAGTGGTGTGTAGTTTTGTAGATACAGTATGTTGTGGTAGAGTAGTGTGTAGTAGTGTAGATACAGTATGTTGTGGTAGAGTAGTGTGTAGTATTGTAGATACAGTATGTTGTGGTAGAGTAGTGTGTAGTATTGTAGATACAGTATGTTGTGGTAGAGTAGTGTGTAGTATTATAGATACAGTATGTTGTGGTAGAGTAGTGTGTAGTATTGTAGATACAGTATGTTGTGGTAGAGTAGTGTCTAGTATTATAGATACAGTATGTTGTGGTAGAGTAGTGTGTAGTATTGTAAATACAGTATGTTGTGGTAGAGTAGTGTGTAGTATTGTAGATACAGTATGTTGTGGTAGAGTAGTGTTTAGTATTGTAGATACAGTATGTTGTGGTAGAGTAGTGTGTAGTATTATAGATACAGTATGTTGTGGTAGAGTAGTGTCTAGTATTGTAGATACAGTATGTTGTGGTAGAGTAGTGTGTAGTATTGTGTTGTATTGTAGATACAGTATGTTGTGGTAGAGTAGTGTGTAGTATTGTAGATACAGTATGTTGTGGTAGAGTAGTGTGTAGTATTATAGATACAGTATGTTGTGGTAGAGTAGTGTGTAGTATTATAGATACAGTATGTTGTGGTAGAGTAGTGTGTAGTAGTGTGTAGTATTGTTGATACAGTATGTTGTGGTAGAGTAGTGTGTAGTATTATAGATACCGTATGTTGTGGTAGAGTAGTGTGTAGTATTGTGTAGTATTGTAGATACAGTATGTTGTGGTAGAGTAGTGTGTAGTATTATAGATACAGTATGTTGTGGTATAGTAGTGTGTAGTATTGTAGATACAGTATGTTGTGGTAGAGTAGTGTGTAGTATTATAGATACAGTATGTTGTGGTAGAGTAGTGTGTAGTATTGTGTAGTATTGTAGATACAGTATGTTGTGGTAGAGTAGTGTGTAGTATTGTAGATACAGTATACTGTGGTAGAGTAGTGTATAGTAGTGTGTAGTATTGTGTAGTATTGTAGATACAGTATGTTGTGGTAGAGTAGTGTGTCGTAGTGTGTAGTATTGTAGATACAGTATGTTGTGGTAGAGTAGTGTTTAGTATTATAGATACAGTATGTTGTGGTAGAGTAGTGTGTAGTATTGTAGATACAGTATGCTGTGGTAGAGTAGTGTGTAGTATTGTGTAGTATTGTAGATACAGTATGTTGTGGTAGAGTAGTGTGTAGTATTGTAGATACAGTATGTTGTGGTATAGTAGTGTGTAGTATAATAGATACAGTATGTTGTGGTAGAGTAGTGTGTAGTATTGTAGATACAGTATACTGTGGTAGAGTAGTGTGTAGTATTGTGGATACAGTATGTTGTGGTAGAGTAGTGTGTAGTATTGTAGATACAGTATGTTGTGGTAGAGTATTGTGTAGTATCATAGATACAGTATGTTGTGGTAGAGTAGTGTGTAGTATTGTGTAGTATTGTAGATACAGGATGTTGTGGTAGAGTAGTGTGTAGTATTGTAGATGCAGTATGTTGTGGTAGAGTAGTGTGTAGTATTGTAGATACAGTATGTTGTGGTAGAGTAGTGTGTAGTATTGTAGATACAGTATGTTGTGGTAGAGTAGTGTGTAGTATTGTAGATACAGTATACTGTGGTAGAGTAGTGTATAGTATTGTGTAGTATTGTAGATACAGTATGGTGTGGTAGAGTAGTGTGTAGTAGTGTGTAGTATTGTAGATACAGTATGTTGTGGTAGAGTAGTGTGTAGTAGTGTGTAGTATTGTAGATACAGTATGTTGTGGTAGAGTAGTGTGTAGTATTGTAGATACAGTATACTGTGGTAGAGTAGTGTGTAGTATTGTAGATACAGTATACTGTGGTAGAGTAGTGTGTAGTATTGTAGATACAGTATGTTGTGGTAGAGTAGTGTATAGTAGTGTGTAGTATTGTGTAGTATTGTAGATGCAGTATGTTGTGGTAGAGTAGTGTATAGTATTGTAGATACAGTATGTTGTGGTAGAGTAGTGTGTAGTATTGTGTAGTATTGTAGATACAGTATGTTGTGGTAGAGTAGTGTGTAGTATTATAGATACAGTATGGTGTGGTAGAGTAGTGTGTAGTATTATAGATACAGTTTGTTGTGGTAGCGTAGTGTGTAGTATTGTAGATACAGTATACTGTGGTAGAGTAGTGTGTAATATTGTCTAGTCTTGTAGATACAGTATGTTGTGGTAGAGTAGTGTGTAGTATTGTGTAGTAGTGTGTAGTATTGTAGATACAATATGTTGTGGTAGAGTAGTGTGTAGTATGCTGTATTATTGTAGATACAATAGGTTGTGGTAGAGTAGTTAGTAGTATTGTCTAGTATTGTAGATACAATATGTTGTGGTAGAGTAGTGTGTAGTATTGTGTAGTATTGTAGATACAATATGTTGTGGTAGAGTAGTGCGTAGTATTGTGTAGTATTGTCTAGTATTGTAGATACAGTATGTTGTGGTAGAGTAGTAAGTAGTATTGTGTAGTATTGTCTAGTATTGTAGATACCGTATGTTGTGGTAGAGTGGTGTGTATTATTGTAGATACAGTATGTTGTGGTAGAGTAGTGTGTAGTATTGTCTAGTATTGTAGATACCGTATGTTGTGGTAGAGTGGTGTGTAGTATTGTAGATACAGTATGTTGTGGTAGAGTAGTGTGTAGTATTGTAGATACCGTATGTTATGGTAGAGTGGTGTGTAGTATTGTAGATACAGTATGTTGTGGTAGAGTAGTGTGTAGTATTGTAGATACAGTATACTGTGGTAGAGTAGTGTGTAGTATTGTGGATACAGTATGTTGTGGTAGAGTAGTGTGTAGTATTGTAGATACAGTATGTTGTGGTAGAGTATTGTGTAGTATCATAGATACAGTATGTTGTGGTAGAGTAGTGTGTAGTATTGTGTAGTATTGTAGATACAGGATGTTGTGGTAGAGTAGTGTGTAGTATTGTAGATGCAGTATGTTGTGGTAGAGTAGTGTGTAGTATTGTAGATACAGTATGTTGTGGTAGAGTAGTGTGTAGTATTGTAGATACAGTATGTTGTGGTAGAGTAGTGTGTAGTATTGTAGATACAGTATACTGTGGTAGAGTAGTGTATAGTATTGTGTAGTATTGTAGATACAGTATGGTGTGGTAGAGTAGTGTGTAGTAGTGTGTAGTATTGTAGATACAGTATGTTGTGGTAGAGTAGTGTGTAGTAGTGTGTAGTATTGTAGATACAGTATGTTGTGGTAGAGTAGTGTGTAGTATTGTAGATACAGTATACTGTGGTAGAGTAGTGTGTAGTATTGTAGATACAGTATACTGTGGTAGAGTAGTGTGTAGTATTGTAGATACAGTATGTTGTGGTAGAGTAGTGTATAGTAGTGTGTAGTATTGTGTAGTATTGTAGATGCAGTATGTTGTGGTAGAGTAGTGTATAGTATTGTAGATACAGTATGTTGTGGTAGAGTAGTGTGTAGTATTGTGTAGTATTGTAGATACAGTATGTTGTGGTAGAGTAGTGTGTAGTATTATAGATACAGTATGGTGTGGTAGAGTAGTGTGTAGTATTATAGATACAGTTTGTTGTGGTAGCGTAGTGTGTAGTATTGTAGATACAGTATACTGTGGTAGAGTAGTGTGTAATATTGTCTAGTCTTGTAGATACAGTATGTTGTGGTAGAGTAGTGTGTAGTATTGTGTAGTAGTGTGTAGTATTGTAGATACAATATGTTGTGGTAGAGTAGTGTGTAGTATGGTGTATTATTGTAGATACAATAGGTTGTGGTAGAGTAGTTAGTAGTATTGTCTAGTATTGTAGATACAATATGTTGTGGTAGAGTAGTGTGTAGTATTGTGTAGTATTGTAGATACAATATGTCGTGGTAGAGTAGTGCGTAGTATTGTGTAGTATTGTCTAGTATTGTAGATACAGTATGTTGTGGTAGAGTAGTAAGTAGTATTGTGTAGTATTGTCTAGTATTGTAGATACCGTATGTTGTGGTAGAGTGGTGTGTATTATTGTAGATACAGTATGTTGTGGTAGAGTAGTGTGTAGTATTGTCTAGTATTGTAGATACCGTATGTTGTGGTAGAGTGGTGTGTAGTATTGTAGATACAGTATGTTGTGGTAGAGTAGTGTGTAGTATTGTAGATACCGTATGTTATGGTAGAGTGGTGTGTAGTATTGTAGATACAGTATGTTGTGGTAGAGTAGTGTGTAGTATTGTCTAGTATTGTAGATACCGTATGTTGTGGTAGAGTGGTGTGTAGTATTGTAGATACAGTATGTTGTGTTAGAGTAGTGTGTAGTATTATAGATACAGTATGTTGTGGTAGAGTAGTGTGTAGTATTGTAGATACAGTATGTTGTGGTAGAGTAGTGTGTAGTATTGTCTAGTTTTGTAGATACCGTATGTTGTGGTAGAGTGGTGTGTAGTATTGTAGATACAGTATGTTGTGGTAGAGTAGTGTATAGTAGTGTGTAGTATTGTGTAGTATTGTAGATGCAGTATGTTGTGGTAGAGTAGTGTATAGTATTGTAGATACAGTATGTTGTGGTAGAGTAGTGTGTAGTATTGTGTAGTATTGTAGATACAGTATGTTGTGGTAGAGTAGTGTGTGCTATTATAGATACAGTATGGTGTGGTAGAGTAGTGTGTAGTATTATAGATACAGTATGTTGTGGTAGAGTAGTGTGTAGTATTGTGTAGTATTGTAGATACAGTATGTTGTGGTAGAGTAGTGTGTAGTATTGTAGATACAGTATGTTGTGGTAGCGTAGTGTGTAGTATTGTAGATACAGTATACTGTGGTAGAGTAGTGTGTAGTATTGTCTAGTATTGTAGATACAGTATGTTGTGGTAGAGTAGTGTGTAGTATTGTGTAGTAGTGTGTAGTATTGTAGATACAATATGTTGTGGTAGAGTAGTGTGTAGTATTGTGTATTATTGTAGATACAATAGGTTGTGGTAGAGTAGTTAGTAGTATTGTCTAGTATTGTAGATACAATATGTTGTGGTAGAGTAGTGTGTAGTATTGTGTAGTATTGTAGATACAATATGTTGTGGTAGAGTAGTGCGTAGTATTGTGTAGTATTGTCTAGTATTGTAGATACACTATGTTGTGGTAGAGTAGTAAGTAGTATTGTGTAGTATTGTCTAGTATTGTAGATACCGTATGTTGTGGTAGAGTAGTGTGTAGTATTGTAGATACAGTATGTTGTGGTAGAGTAGTGTGTAGTATGGTGTATTATTGTAGATACAATAGGTTGTGGTAGAGTAGTTAGTAGTATTGTCTAGTATTGTAGATACAATATGCTGTGGTAGAGTAGTGTGTAGTATTGTGTAGTATTGTAGATACAATATGTTGTGATAGAGTAGTGCGTAGTATTGTGTAGTATTGTCTAGTATTGTAGATACAGTATGTTGTGGTAGAGTAGTAAGTAGTATTGTGTAGTATTGTCTAGGATTGTAGATACCGTATGTTGTGGTAGAGTGGTGTGTAGTATTGTAGATACCGTATGTTGTGTTCGAGTGGTGTGTAGTATTGTAGATACAGTATGTTGTGGTAGAGTAGTGTGTAGTATTGTAGATACCGTATGTTGTGGTAGAGTGGTGTGTAGTATTGTAGATACAGTATGTTGTGGTAGAGTATTGTGTAGTAGTGTGTAGTATTGTAGATACAGTATGTTGTGGTAGAGTGGTGTGTAGTATTGTAGATACAGTATGTTGTGGTAGAGTAGTGTTTAGTATTGTCTAGTATTGTAGATACCGTATGTTGTGGTAGAGTAGTGTGTAGTATTATAGATACCGTATGTTGTGGTAGAGTAGTGTATAGTATTGTAGATACAGTATGTTGTGGTAGAGTGGTGTGTAGTATTGTAGATACAGTATGTTGTGGTAGAGTAGTGTGTAGTATTGTCTAGTATTGTAGATACCGTATGTTGTGGTAGAGTAGTGTGTAGTATTGTAGATACAGTATGTTGTGGTAGAGTAGTGTGTAGTATTGTGTAGTATTGTAGATACAGTATGTTGTGGTAGAGTAGTGTGTGCTATTATAGATACAGTATGGTGTGGTAGAGTAGTGTGTAGTATTATAGATACAGTATGTTGTGGTAGAGTAGTGTGTAGTATTGTGTAGTATTGTAGATACAGTATGTTGTGGTAGAGTAGTGTGTAGTATTGTAGATACAGTATGTTGTGGTAGCGTAGTGTGTAGTATTGTAGATACAGTATACTGTGGTAGAGTAGTGTGTAGTATTGTCTAGTATTGTAGATACAGTATGTTGTGGTAGAGTAGTGTGTAGTATTGTGTAGTAGTGTGTAGTATTGTAGATACAATATGTTGTGGTAGAGTAGTGTGTAGTATTGTGTATTATTGTAGATACAATAGGTTGTGGTAGAGTAGTTAGTAGTATTGTCTAGTATTGTAGATACAATATGTTGTGGTAGAGTAGTGTGTAGTATTGTGTAGTATTGTAGATACAATATGTTGTGGTAGAGTAGTGCGTAGTATTGTGTAGTATTGTCTAGTATTGTAGATACACTATGTTGTGGTAGAGTAGTAAGTAGTATTGTGTAGTATTGTCTAGTATTGTAGATACCGTATGTTGTGGTAGAGTGGTGTGTAGTATTGTAGATACAGTATGTTGTGGTAGAGTAGTGTGTAGTATTGTAGATACAGTATGTTGTGGTAGAGTAGTGTGTAGTATGGTGTATTATTGTAGATACAATAGGTTGTGGTAGAGTAGTTAGTAGTATTGTCTAGTATTGTAGATACAATATGCTGTGGTAGAGTAGTGTGTAGTATTGTGTAGTATTGTAGATACAATATGTTGTGATAGAGTAGTGCGTAGTATTGTGTAGTATTGTCTAGTATTGTAGATACAGTATGTTGTGGTAGAGTAGTAAGTAGTATTGTGTAGTATTGTCTAGTATTGTAGATACCGTATGTTGTGGTAGAGTGGTGTGTAGTATTGTAGATACCGTATGTTGTGTTCGAGTGGTGTGTAGTATTGTAGATACAGTATGTTGTGGTAGAGTAGTGTGTAGTATTGTAGATACCGTATGTTGTGGTAGAGTGGTGTGTAGTATTGTAGATACAGTATGTTGTGGTAGAGTATTGTGTAGTAGTGTGTAGTATTGTAGATACAGTATGTTGTGGTAGAGTGGTGTGTAGTATTGTAGATACAGTATGTTGTGGTAGAGTAGTGTTTAGTATTGTCTAGTATTGTAGATACCGTATGTTGTGGTAGAGTAGTGTGTAGTATTGTAGATACAGTATGTTGTGGTAGAGTAGTGTATAGTATTGTAGATACAGTATGTTGTGGTAGAGTGGTGTGTAGTATTGTAGATACAGTATGTTGTGGTAGAGTAGTGTGTAGTATTGTCTAGTATTGTAGATACCGTATGTTGTGGTAGAGTAGTGTGTAGTATTGTAGATACAGTATGTTGTGGTAGAGTAGTGTGTAGTATTGTCTAGTATTGTAGATACCGTATGTTGTGGTAGAGTAGTGTGTAGTATTGTAGATACAGTATGTTGTGGTAGAGTAGTGTGTAGTATTGTAGATACAGTATGTTGTGGTAGAGTAGTGTGTAGTAGTGTGTAGTATTGTAGATACCGTATGTTGTGGTAGAGTAGTGTGTAGTATTGTAGATACAGTATGTTGTGGTAGAGTAGTGTGTAGTATTGTAGATACAGTATGTTGTGGTAGAGTAGTGTGTAGTATTGTAGATACAGTATGTTGTGGTAGAGTAGTGTGTAGTATTGTAGATACAGTATGTTGTGGTAGAGTAGTGTGTAGTATTGTAGATACAGTATGTTGTGGTAGCGTAGTGTGTAGTATTGTAGATACAGTATGTTTTGGTAGAGTAGTGTGTAGTAGTGTGTAGTATTGTAGATACAGTATGTTGTGGTAGCGTAGTGTGTAGTATTGTAGATACAGTATGTTTTGGTAGAGTGGTGTGTAGTATTGTAGATACAGTATGTTGTGGTAGAGTAGTGTGTAGTATTGTAGATACAGTATGTTGTGGTAGAGTAGTGTTTAGTATTGTAGATACAGTATGTTGTGGTAGAGTAGTGTGTAGTATTATAGATACAGTATGTTGTGGTAGAGTAGTGTCTAGTATTGTAGATACAGTATGTTGTGGTAGAGTAGTGTGTAGTATTGTGTTGTATTGTAGATACAGTATGTTGTGGTAGAGTAGTGTGTAGTATTATAGATACAGTATGTTGTGGTAGAGTAGTGTGTAGTAGTGTGTAGTATTGTTGATACAGTATGTTGTGGTAGAGTAGTGTGTAGTATTATAGATACCGTATGTTGTGGTAGAGTAGTGTGTAGTATTGTGTAGTATTGTAGATACAGTATGTTGTGGTAGAGTAGTGTGTAGTATTATAGATACAGTATGTTGTGGTATAGTAGTGTGTAGTATTGTAGATACAGTATGTTGTGGTAGAGTAGTGTGTAGTATTATAGATACAGTATGTTGTGGTAGAGTAGTGTGTAGTATTGTGTAGTATTGTAGATACAGTATGTTGTGGTAGAGTAGTGTGTAGTATTGTAGATACAGTATACTGTGGTAGAGTAGTGTATAGTAGTGTGTAGTATTGTGTAGTATTGTAGATACAGTATGTTGTGGTAGAGTAGTGTGTCGTAGTGTGTAGTATTGTAGATACAGTATGTTGTGGTAGAGTAGTGTTTAGTATTATAGATACAGTATGTTGTGGTAGAGTAGTGTGTAGTATTGTAGATACAGTATGTTGTGGTAGAGTAGTGTGTAGTATTGTGTAGTATTGTAGATACAGTATGTTGTGGTAGAGTAGTGTGTAGTATTGTAGATACAGTATGTTGTGGTATAGTAGTGTGTAGTATAATAGATACAGTATGTTGTGGTAGAGTAGTGTGTAGTATTGTAGATACAGTATACTGTGGTAGAGTAGTGTGTAGTATTGTGGATCCAGTATGTTGTGGTAGAGTAGTGTGTAGTATTGTGTAGTAGTGTGTAGTATTGTAGATACAATATGTTGTGGTAGAGTAGTGTGTAGTATTGTGTATTATTGTAGATACAATAGGTTGTGGTAGAGTAGTTAGTAGTATTGTCTAGTATTGTAGATACAATATGTTGTGGTAGAGTAGTGTGTAGTATTGTGTAGTATTGTAGATACAATATGTTGTGGTAGAGTAGTGCGTAGTATTGTGTAGTATTGTCTAGTATTGTAGATACACTATGTTGTGGTAGAGTAGTAAGGAGTATTGTGTAGTATTGTCTAGTATTGTAGATACCGTATGTTGTGGTAGAGTGGTGTGTAGTATTGTAGATACAGTATGTTGTGGTAGAGTAGTGTGTAGTATTGTAGATACAGTATGTTGTGGTAGAGTAGTGTGTAGTATGGTGTATTATTGTAGATACAATAGGTTGTGGTAGAGTAGTTAGTAGTATTGTCTAGTATTGTAGATACAATATGCTGTGGTAGAGTAGTGTGTAGTATTGTGTAGTATTGTAGATACAATATGTTGTGATAGAGTAGTGCGTAGTATTGTGTAGTATTGTCTAGTATTGTAGATACAGTATGTTGTGGTAGAGTAGTAAGTAGTATTGTGTAGTATTGTCTAGTATTGTAGATACCGTATGTTGTGGTAGAGTGGTGTGTAGTATTGTAGATACCGTATGTTGTGTTCGAGTGGTGTGTAGTATTGTAGATACAGTATGTTGTGGTAGAGTAGTGTGTAGTATTGTAGATACCGTATGTTGTGGTAGAGTGGTGTGTAGTATTGTAGATACAGTATGTTGTGGTAGAGTATTGTGTAGTAGTGTGTAGTATTGTAGATACAGTATGTTGTGGTAGAGTGGTGTGTAGTATTGTAGATACAGTATGTTGTGGTAGAGTAGTGTTTAGTATTGTCTAGTATTGTAGATACCGTATGTTGTGGTAGAGTAGTGTGTAGTATTGTAGATACAGTATGTTGTGGTAGAGTAGTGTATAGTATTGTAGATACAGTATGTTGTGGTAGAGTGGTGTGTAGTATTGTAGATACAGTATGTTGTGGTAGAGTAGTGTGTAGTATTGTCTAGTATTGTAGATACCGTATGTTGTGGTAGAGTAGTGTGTAGTATTGTAGATACAGTATGTTGTGGTAGAGTAGTGTGTAGTATTGTCTAGTATTGTAGATACCGTATGTTGTGGTAGAGTAGTGTGTAGTATTGTAGATACAGTATGTTGTGGTAGAGTAGTGTGTAGTATTGTAGATACAGTATGTTGTGGTAGAGTAGTGTGTAGTAGTGTGTAGTATTGTAGATACCGTATGTTGTGGTAGAGTAGTGTGTAGTATTGTAGATACAGTATGTTGTGGTAGAGTAGTGTGTAGTATTGTAGATACAGTATGTTGTGGTAGAGTAGTGTGTAGTATTGTAGATACAGTATGTTGTGGTAGAGTAGTGTGTAGTATTGTAGATACAGTATGTTGTGGTAGAGTAGTGTGTAGTATTGTAGATACAGTATGTTGTGGTAGCGTAGTGTGTAGTATTGTAGATACAGTATGTTTTGGTAGAGTAGTGTGTAGTAGTGTGTAGTATTGTAGATACAGTATGTTGTGGTAGCGTAGTGTGTAGTATTGTAGATACAGTATGTTTTGGTAGAGTGGTGTGTAGTATTGTAGATACAGTATGTTGTGGTAGAGTAGTGTGTAGTATTGTAGATACAGTATGTTGTGGTAGAGTAGTGTTTAGTATTGTAGATACAGTATGTTGTGGTAGAGTAGTGTGTAGTATTATAGATACAGTATGTTGTGGTAGAGTAGTGTCTAGTATTGTAGATACAGTATGTTGTGGTAGAGTAGTGTGTAGTATTGTGTTGTATTGTAGATACAGTATGTTGTGGTAGAGTAGTGTGTAGTATTGTAGATACAGTATGTTGTGGTAGAGTAGTGTGTAGTATTATAGATACAGTATGTTGTGGTAGAGTAGTGTGTAGTATTATAGATACAGTATGTTGTGGTAGAGTAGTGTGTAGTAGTGTGTAGTATTGTTGATACAGTATGTTGTGGTAGAGTAGTGTGTAGTATTATAGATACCGTATGTTGTGGTAGAGTAGTGTGTAGTATTGTGTAGTATTGTAGATACAGTATGTTGTGGTAGAGTAGTGTGTAGTATTATAGATACAGTATGTTGTGGTATAGTAGTGTGTAGTATTGTAGATACAGTATGTTGTGGTAGAGTAGTGTGTAGTATTATAGATACAGTATGTTGTGGTAGAGTAGTGTGTAGTATTGTGTAGTATTGTAGATACAGTATGTTGTGGTAGAGTAGTGTGTAGTATTGTAGATACAGTATACTGTGGTAGAGTAGTGTATAGTAGTGTGTAGTATTGTGTAGTATTGTAGATACAGTATGTTGTGGTAGAGTAGTGTGTCGTAGTGTGTAGTATTGTAGATACAGTATGTTGTGGTAGAGTAGTGTTTAGTATTATAGATACAGTATGTTGTGGTAGAGTAGTGTGTAGTATTGTAGATACAGTATGTTGTGGTAGAGTAGTGTGTAGTATTGTGTAGTATTGTAGATACAGTATGTTGTGGTAGAGTAGTGTGTAGTATTGTAGATACAGTATGTTGTGGTATAGTGGTGTGTAGTATAATAGATACAGTATGTTGTGGTAGAGTAGTGTGTAGTATTGTAGATACAGTATACTGTGGTAGAGTAGTGTGTAGTATTGTGGATACAGTATGTTGTGGTAGAGTAGTGTGTAGTATTGTAGATACAGTATGTTGTGGTAGAGTATTGTGTAGTATCATAGATACAGTATGTTGTGGTAGAGTAGTGTGTAGTATTGTGTAGTATTGTAGATACAGGATGTTGTGGTAGAGTAGTGTGTAGTATTGTAGATGCAGTATGTTGTGGTAGAGTAGTGTGTAGTATTGTAGATACAGTATGTTGTGGTAGAGTAGTGTGTAGTATTGTAGATACAGTATGTTGTGGTAGAGTAGTGTGTAGTATTGTAGATACAGTATACTGTGGTAGAGTAGTGTATAGTATTGTGTAGTATTGTAGATACAGTATGGTGTGGTAGAGTAGTGTGTAGTAGTGTGTAGTATTGTAGATACAGTATGTTGTGGTAGAGTAGTGTGTAGTAGTGTGTAGTATTGTAGATACAGTATGTTGTGGTAGAGTAGTGTGTAGTATTGTAGATACAGTATACTGTGGTAGAGTAGTGTGTAGTATTGTAGATACAGTATACTGTGGTAGAGTAGTGTGTAGTATTGTAGATACAGTATGTTGTGGTAGAGTAGTGTATAGTAGTGTGTAGTATTGTGTAGTATTGTAGATGCAGTATGTTGTGGTAGAGTAGTGTATAGTATTGTAGATACAGTATGTTGTGGTAGAGTAGTGTGTAGTATTGTGTAGTATTGTAGATACAGTATGTTGTGGTAGAGTAGTGTGTAGTATTATAGATACAGTATGGTGTGGTAGAGTAGTGTGTAGTATTATAGATACAGTTTGTTGTGGTAGCGTAGTGTGTAGTATTGTAGATACAGTATACTGTGGTAGAGTAGTGTGTAATATTGTCTAGTCTTGTAGATACAGTATGTTGTGGTAGAGTAGTGTGTAGTATTGTGTAGTAGTGTGTAGTATTGTAGATACAATATGTTGTGGTAGAGTAGTGTGTAGTATGGTGTATTATTGTAGATACAATAGGTTGTGGTAGAGTAGTTAGTAGTATTGTCTAGTATTGTAGATACAATATGTTGTGGTAGAGTAGTGTGTAGTATTGTGTAGTATTGTAGATACAATATGTTGTGGTAGAGTAGTGCGTAGTATTGTGTAGTATTGTCTAGTATTGTAGATACAGTATGTTGTGGTAGAGTAGTAAGTAGTATTGTGTAGTATTGTCTAGTATTGTAGATACCGTATGTTGTGGTAGAGTGGTGTGTATTATTGTAGATACAGTATGTTGTGGTAGAGTAGTGTGTAGTATTGTCTAGTATTGTAGATACCGTATGTTGTGGTAGAGTGGTGTGTAGTATTGTAGATACAGTATGTTGTGGTAGAGTAGTGTGTAGTATTGTAGATACCGTATGTTATGGTAGAGTGGTGTGTAGTATTGTAGATACAGTATGTTGTGGTAGAGTAGTGTGTAGTATTGTCTAGTATTGTAGATACCGTATGTTGTGGTAGAGTGGTGTGTAGTATTGTAGATACAGTATGTTGTGTTAGAGTAGTGTGTAGTATTATAGATACAGTATGTTGTGGTAGAGTAGTGTGTAGTATTGTAGATACAGTATGTTGTGGTAGAGTAGTAAGTAGTATTGTGTAGTATTGTCTAGTATTGTAGATACCGTATGTTGTGGTAGAGTGGTGTGTAGTATTGTAGATACAGTATGTTGTGGTAGAGTAGTGTGTAGTATTGTCTAGTTTTGTAGATACCGTATGTTGTGGTAGAGTGGTGTGTAGTATTGTAGATACAGTATGTTGTGGTAGAGTAGTGTATAGTAGTGTGTAGTATTGTGTAGTATTGTAGATGCAGTATGTTGTGGTAGAGTAGTGTATAGTATTGTAGATACAGTATGTTGTGGTAGAGTAGTGTGTAGTATTGTGTAGTATTGTAGATACAGTATGTTGTGGTAGAGTAGTGTGTGCTATTATAGATACAGTATGGTGTGGTAGAGTAGTGTGTAGTATTATAGATACAGTATGTTGTGGTAGAGTAGTGTGTAGTATTGTGTAGTATTGTAGATACAGTATGTTGTGGTAGAGTAGTGTGTAGTATTGTAGATACAGTATGTTGTGGTAGCGTAGTGTGTAGTATTGTAGATACAGTATACTGTGGTAGAGTAGTGTGTAGTATTGTCTAGTATTGTAGATACAGTATGTTGTGGTAGAGTAGTGTGTAGTATTATGTAGTAGTGTGTAGTATTGTAGATACAATATGTTGTGGTAGAGTAGTGTGTAGTATTGTGTATTATTGTAGATACAATAGGTTGTGGTAGAGTAGTTAGTAGTATTGTCTAGTATTGTAGATACAATATGTTGTGGTAGAGTAGTGTGTAGTATTGTGTAGTATTGTAGATACAATATGTTGTGGTAGAGTAGTGCGTAGTATTGTGTAGTATTGTCTAGTATTGTAGATACAGTATGTTGTGGTAGAGTAGTAAGTAGTATTGTGTAGTATTGTCTAGTATTGTAGATACCGTATGTTGTGGTAGAGTGGTGTGTAGTATTGTAGATACAGTATGTTGTGGTAGAGTAGTGTGTAGTATTGTAGATACAGTATGTTGTGGTAGAGTAGTGTGTAGTATGGTGTATTATTGTAGATACAATAGGTTGTGGTAGAGTAGTTAGTAGTATTGTCTAGTATTGTAGATACAATATGCTGTGGTAGAGTAGTGTGTAGTATTGTGTAGTATTGTAGATACAATATGTTGTGATAGAGTAGTGCGTAGTATTGTGTAGTATTGTCTAGTATTGTAGATACAGTATGTTGTGGTAGAGTAGTAAGTAGTATTGTGTAGTATTGTCTAGTATTGTAGATACCGTATGTTGTGGTAGAGTGGTGTGTAGTATTGTAGATACCGTATGTTGTGTTAGAGTGGTGTGTAGTATTGTAGATACAGTATGTTGTGGTAGAGTAGTGTGTAGTATTGTAGATACCGTATGTTGTGGTAGAGTGGTGTGTAGTATTGTAGATACAGTATGTTGTGGTAGAGTATTGTGTAGTAGTGTGTAGTATTGTAGATACAGTATGTTGTGGTAGAGTGGTGTGTAGTATTGTAGATACAGTATGTTGTGGTAGAGTAGTGTGTAGTATTGTCTAGTATTGTAGATACCGTATGTTGTGGTAGAGTAGTGTGTAGTATTGTAGATACAGTATGTTGTGGTAGAGTAGTGTATAGTATTGTAGATACAGTATGTTGTGGTAGAGTGGTGTGTAGTATTGTAGATACAGTATGTTGTGGTAGAGTAGTGTGTAGTATTGTCTAGTATTGTAGATACCGTATGTTGTTGTAGAGTAGTGTGTAGTATTGTAGATACAGTATGTTGTGGTAGAGTAGTGTGTAGTATTGTCTAGTATTGTAGATACCGTATGTTGTGGTAGAGTAGTGTGTAGTATTGTAGATACAGTATGTTGTGGTAGAGTAGTGTGTAGTATTGTAGATACAGTATGTTGTGGTAGAGTAGTGTGTAGTAGTGTGTAGTATTGTAGATACCGTATGTTGTGGTAGAGTAGTGTGTAGTATTGTAGATACAGTATGTTGTGGTAGAGTAGTGTGTAGTATTGTAGATACAGTATGTTGTGGTAGAGTAGTGTGTAGTATTGTAGATACAGTATGTTGTGGTAGCGTAGTGTGTAGTATTGTAGATACAGTATGTTGTGGTAGAGTAGTGTGTAGTATTGTAGATACAGTATGTTGTGGTAGAGTAGTGTGTAGTATTGTAGATACAGTATGTTGTGGTAGAGTAGTGTTTAGTATTGTAGATACAGTATGTTGTGGTAGAGTAGTAAGTAGTATTGTGTAGTATTGTCTATTATTGTAGATACAATATGTTGTGGTAGAGTACTGTGTAATAATCTGGTGTGTGATGTACTGTTTTATTTTGTAGGCAACTGCCTCAATTTCGTGTGGACCTCAGGAAGAGTAGATGCCCTGTAATAAAATACACAGAATACCTTAACTATACCACAATATCATATCTACATCCACATCACTTCACATAGCACTCCTACAATCTGAAACTGTTGTCAGAGATCCACAAAAGCCAGCTTTCATGCTGAGTTGACAACCAGAGGCTATGGATGTAAGTCTGAAAATAACCTGACTAAAACAAAACAGGCATTCCAACTGGACAAAGCTGTGGAGCTCATGGCTAAGGGCAAAGTGAAAAAGGGACAATTGAAAGTCACATGGATTTGACATTGATTTGTGACAACAAAAAAAAAGAGAAGTTCGTCACCACAAGATGTTCATATAGAAGTGCGTAGTCTACTGTGCGTAGACTTCATCATACTAACATGTTTGTTAGTCTCAGTTCAGTTGTCACAACAAACCTCAGGGTCTGGTTTGGGTCACTTCAACCTGCTCACCCTATTATATTTAGTTTATTTTATATAGCCCTTCGTACATCAGCTAATATCTCAAAGTGATGTACAGAAACCCAGCCTAAAACCCCAAACAGCAAGCAATGCAGGTGTAGAAGCACGGTGGCTAGGAAAAACTCCCTAGAAAGGCCAAAACCTAGGAAGAAACCTAAAGAGGAACCAGGCTAGCACTCCCACACCGGGAATGTTGTCAGACACCAGTAATATCAAATCAAGCGCCTATCTTATGTTTTGGGGGGTGAAACCATGTTTACCACATAACGAAGACTAAATGATATACATTTAGAGGATTGTGATTGTTATTTCTTCCTGTTTGAAGCAGTTGTATCAGAGTCCTCTTCAGTGATAAACCTCTCAGTCATCGACTTCACAGATAGATAGAAGCCTCCCTTTAATCTCAATATTTCCCTATTTCCAAAAATGCCACCCTATTCCCTATGTAGTGCACTACTTTTGACCAGAGCCTTATGCACCCTGGTCAAAAGTAGTGCACTAAATAGTAAAATAGGGTGCCATTTTGGGATGAACCCTAAATACAATCTCTAATGATCATCATAGGCTGTTGAAGCATCTCATTTATGCCGTCTCAAATCTATTCCTCGTGTAATCCCAATCTCAATTCAATGTGGTGTTAAAATTGGATTAAATGGTAAAAACCAGCGTGACAATATACATTTCCAAGATTCTATTTTGGGATGGCGTAGTCACGTAGTTACCGACCGCTATGATTCTTGAGGCAACATAGCCTGAAATCCAAACTTGATATGCTCAGTTTCATCATTTGTTTCATTGTTTCATCATTCACATCAGCGTGGAGTCCAGGCTATTGGCAACAACAAAAAAATGATAATGTAATTTTGTCTATATTGTAAACAACAACGAAGATGAACAAGAGACCAGGCAGATGTTAACAATAATTCACTGGATGTACGTACGGTACTGACCTCTGCTTTATGAACAGCGAGTCCTTGTTCAACCTGATGCCCTCAGTGAAGCGGGGGATATGATGTCAGACGTTCAGGCATTGAAATACGGACAAAAGATTATTCTAGAAACCAGGTTGGAATGTTCACCAGCCGAAGGGCAACATCGGTATCGTTACGTTTTAGGGGGGGGGGGGGGGGGGGGAATTATGACAAAGAGGCAACGCCTGACTTCGAAAATAAAATGGACACCCAACACTGTATCATTCAACATCATTTTTTTCCCCCACCAATAACATCACTTGGATCACTCAGATGTTGGGTAATTTGAGAACATGATTGGTTGCACTTGGACTATGGTGATACTATTCATGTACCTCGAGCTCTGCACTGCACACTCTCGACTCTCTTTGTTTTCGTCACCAATCAGAGACGTCTAACTCACCGCTGTGATCTCTACAGTGCTGTCGGGTGGACATCACTAGCAACACGCAGGGCTCCAACACCGGTACGTTCTTATTTATAAGGCCATTTTTATCTGTCCTCCTTTCTACAGTAGCTCGAAGTAAAAACACATACAAACTCTGACCTCAATCTTGATTCATACTAACAGTCACGGACATTAGAACCGTGTGCATGGAAAAAACGTCCTTTCGTCACTCAGCCGCCTGGTCTTGCAATTCCCTCCGAGCCAACCTACAACCCCAGGCCTTGGTGTCCCTGGAGGAGTTCAAAGGACCAATAGAAGAACAGGTTGTTGAGACGTCTAGTTGTTTCTAGTTGTCATTCGTCTGTGTTGCCTTATGTAAAGAAGCGTGTCGTTTGACTTCACACACACACACACACACACACACACACACACACACACACACACACACACACACACACACACACACACACACACACACACACACACACACACACACACACACACACATTGCTGTTGTATTTGTGCTGTGGTCAATGTCTCCTGTCCGTTTTGTCTTACATTGTATTTATGTGTGTTTTTATTTTTTATTTTATTTTAATCTCCGCGTCCCCAAAAGGAAGACGTTTTCTTCAAGCCGTCATCGTAAATAAAAATGTGTTCTTAATTAACTAGCCTGGTTAAATAAAGGTTAAATTGATAAACATTTCCTGAACCCTAAATATTAAGCAAGACATGACCTCGTATAAAGTAAAATCCATTGTCCCTTAGTAACTCGTTTTCTAATCCTAATCCTAACCTGACCTAGAGGATGGGTTAGGGTTAGCCCATTGTCCCTTAGGAAGATCAAACCAGCCTAGTATTGGACTAAGAGACACTTTCAATGGAGAATCCCCTACTGATCACTCTCCATAGTTCTGCACCGGTCTTAGTCCACTCCATAAGGGGCTGGTTTCCCAGACACAGATTACTGCCACGCCTAGTTTAACACCCTAGTAGTTGACCCATAAATACCGTGATTTTAGAGCAGATTAGAATCTGTTGGTCGAGTGGTAATGGAGCCGTGGTTGAGAGGATTTGAGCTGTCAAACACATGATAGGGGGATCACTCTAACAGGGACACCTGCTGGGCAGGTGGAGGGGAGGGGGGGGGGGTAGAACAAGGTTGGGGGGGGGGGGTAGAACAAGGTTGGGGGGGGGGGGGGGGGGTGTATTGCAGAGGATCAGACCCCCTTCCCCAACCCAACCCATATCCTTCATGTTGCATTGTGAATTATGTTTTGTGTTGTGGTGTGGTGTGGTGTGCATTATGGGTTGTGTTGTGGTGTGGTGTGTTGTGCATTATGGGTTGTGGTGTGTTGTGGTGTGTTGTGGTGTATTGCGGTGTAGTGTATTGTGGTGTGGTGTATTGCGGTGTATTGCGGTGTGGTGTGTTGTGGTGTGGTGTATTGCGGTGTAGTGTGTTGTGGTGTGGTGTATTGCGGTGTATTGCGGTGTAGTGTGTTGTGGTGTGGTGTATTGCGGTGTATTGCGGTGTGGTGTGTTGTGGTGTGGTGTATTGCGGTGTATTGCGGTGTAGTGTGTTGTGGTGTGGTGTATTGCGGTGTAGTGTGTTGTGGTGTGGTGTGTTGTGGTGTGGTGTATTGCGGTGTAGTGTATTGCGGTGTGGTGTGGTGTATTGCGGTGTGGTGTGTTGTGGTGTGTTGTATTGCATTGTGGTGTGTTGTGGTGTGTTGTATTGCATTGTGGTGTGTTGTGGTGTGTTGTATTGCATTGTGGTGTGTTGTGGTGTGGTGTATTGCGGTGTATTGCGGTGTGGTGTGTTGTGGTGTGGTGTATTGCATTGTGGTGTGTTGTGGTGTGGTGTATTGCGGTGTGGTGTGGTGTATTGCGGTGTGGTGTGTTGTGGTGTGTTGGAGACCTCATACAGCTGCTACCCACGGCCAGACTGCCTCCCGTTCTCTCTGTGGAAAGGCCATGGAACAAACACAATCCCTCCGAAACAGAATCTGGCATATGCTAAACTAAAATAGCACCATCTAACATTCTTGCAGACCTCAGCTCGTTGTGGCTTCACCCCGCGAAGGCCCTGGGAGGCAAAAGGTTTCCAAACAATTTCATTTTTTTCTCGTTGAAATCTCTGCTCACAAAAAAAAAACCATAGAGCTTTGCATATTCACACCCGCTGCAGGCTAGTACTGTACGGTGTCTGGCTGGCTGCTAGCTGAGTTAACTCTCCTGTCTCCAACAAGCCCTTCACAAAGGTCACAAACAGTTTGCCCATTCCTGTTATTAACAGAAAGACAGAAAGGAATGATGATCACTGTGCCCAGCAGCTAGTTTCATCATCTGTAGCCATTCCAGCATATGTTAGGGAGATAATGCAAAAAATGTGGCATTAAATATGGTGGCATATTGAATTTTGTTCTAAGGTAGATATATATAGCAAGTCAATTCCCTCTTTTCCCTGAGAACCTGTTTAATATAAGGTAGTTTAAATCGATAGAGGTCCATAAATGGCAGGCATTGTAAAAAATTTCCATGATGTGGGGGTTATGTCACTAAGGTTACAAAGGCAATTTATTGCTCTCAATCTGTTGTTTTTCCGGGCAATTTTAGGAATCCGTTAAAAAATCACAGAATATTTTAATGGTGCTTCTTAAATAGTAGGAAATATATATCTGGGGAGTCTTTTACATAAAGTGTCTCTCGTTCGCACGGATGGGACCTTTGACTGTGCATTAAAAATAACTGCAAGTCCAGCAAGGGAAAGTGCTTCAGAAGGGTTATTTTATCACCTAAAGCACTAGCCTCTCTCTCTATCTCTCTTTCACTCTCTCTTCCATTTGCTCTACTCTTTCTCTCTCCCTCCCTCTCTCTCTCACTCTCTCTTCCTCCCATTTGCTCTCCTCGTTCTCTCTTTCTCCCTCCCTCTCTCACTCTCTCTTCCTCCCATTTGCTCTCCTTTTTCTCTCTTTCTCCCTCCCTCTCTCTCTCACTCTCTTTTCCATTTGCTCTCCTCGTTCTCTCTTTCTTCCTCCCTCTCTCACTCTCTCTTCCTCCCATTCGCTCTACTCTTTATCTCTTTCTCCCTCACTCTCTCTCTCACTCTTTCTTCCTCCCATTCGCTCTCCTCTTTCTCTCTTTCTCCCTCTCTCTCTACCCCCCCCATCCATCCATTGTATATAGAAATGATCAGTCTTTCTTTAACAGGGCTGTAAAAGTTACACAGTCATTTAGACAGCAGTTGAGACAGATTGATGTTTATGTCATTACGCTTCCAATTAAAATGTACTGACACTCTCCTGATCCATCTTCTACAATAAAGAACACAATACAGCTTCAGCTGCCGTTGACGTTGCAGAATAAAGTCAAAGTCTGTCTTGACTGTAGGAAGAGAGACTAGAGAAGGTAGGTGTGTGAAGAGATGTCAGTTCTGTCATGAAAAAGGTTTGACTCTTGGTATATGCTCTAGGTGAATTGACTTGTGAGTAAATTGTTGTCGACATAGGAAATAATCCTTTATTGATAGAGATGTGTAATGTTAAACATGCAGTGTGTATCATACTAACAGACAGATTATCTCTAGAGTCTAATCCATGCAGTGTGTATCATGCTAACAGACAGATTATCTCTAGAGTCTAATCCATGCAGTGTGTATCATGCTAACAGACAGATTATCTCTAGAGTCTAATCCATGCAGTGTGTATCATGCTAACAGACAGATTATCTCTAGAGTCTAATCCATGCAGTGTGTATCATGCTAACAAACAGATTATCTCTAGAGTCTAATCCATGCAGTGTGTATCATACTAACAAACAGATTATCTCTAGAGTCTAAACCATGCAGTGTGTATCATACTAACAGACAGATTATCTCTAGAGTCTAATCCATGCAGTGTGTATCATGCTAACAGACAGATTATCTCTAGAGTCTAATCCATGCAGTGTGTATCATGCTAACAGACAGATTATCTCTAGAGTCTAATCCATGCAGTGTGTATCATGCTAACAAACAGATTATCTCTAGAGTCTAATCCATGCAGTGTGTATCATACTAACAAACAGATTATCTCTAGAGTCTAAACCATGCAGTGTGTATCATACTAACAGACAGATTATCTCCAGATTATCTCTAGAGTCTAATCCATGCAGTGTGTATCATACTAACAGACAGATTATCTCTAGAGTCTAATCCATGCAGTGTGTATCATACTAACAGACAGATTATCTCTAGAGTCTAATCCATGCAGTGTGTATCATACTAACAGACAGATTATCTCCAGATTATCTCTAGAGTCTAAACCATGCAGTGTGTATCATACTAACAAACAGATTATCTCTAGAGTCTAATCCATGCAGTGTGTATCATACTAACAAACAGATTATCTCTAGAGTCTAATCCATGCAGTGTGTATCATACTAACCAAGAGATTATCTCTAGAGTCTAATCCATGCAGTGTGTATCATACTAACAGACAGATTATCTCCAGATTATCTCTAGAGTCTAAACCATGCAGTGTGTATCATACTAACAAACAGATTATCTCTAGAGTCTAATCCATGCAGTGTGTATCATACTAACAAACAGATTATCTCTAGAGTCTAATCCATGCAGTGTGTATCATACTAACCAAGAGATTATCTCTAGAGTCTAATCCATGCAGTGTGTATCATACTAACAGACAGATTATCTCTAGAGTCTAATCCATGCAGTGTGTATCATACTAACAGACAGATTATCTCCAGATTATCTCTAGAGTCTAATCCATGCAGTGTGTATCATACTAACAGACAGATTATCTCCAGATTATCTCTAGAGTCTAATCCATGCAGTGTGTATCATACTAACAGACAGATTATCTCCAGATTATCTCTAGAGTCTAATCCATGCAGTGTGTATCATACTAACAGACAGATTATCTCTAGAGTCTAATCCATGCAGTGTGTATCATACTAACCAAGAGATTATCTCTAGAGTCTAATCCATGCAGTGTGTATCATACTAACAGACAGATTATCTCTAGAGTCTAAACCATGCAGTGTGTATCAAACTAACAGACAGATTATCTCCAGATTATCTCTAGAGTCTAATCCATGCAGTGTGTATCATACTAACAGACAGATTATCTCCAGATTATCTCTAGAGTCTAATCCATGCAGTGTGTATCATACTAACAGACATATTATCTCTAGAGTCTAATCCATGCAGTGTGTATCATACTAACAGACAGATTATCTCTAGAGTCTAATCCATGCAGTTTGTATCATACTAACAGACAGATTATCTCCAGATTATCTCTAGAGTCTAATCCATGCAGTGTGTATCATACTAACCAAGAGATTATCTCCAGATTCTAATCCATGCAGTGTGTATCATGCTAACAGACAGATTATCTCTAGAGTCTAATCCATGCAGTGTGTATCATACTAACAGACAGATTATCTCTAGAGTCTAATCCATGCAGTGTGTATCATGCTAACAGACAGATTATCTCTAGAGGCTAATCCATGCAGTGTGTATCAAACTAACAGACAGATTATCTCTAGAGTCTAATCCATGCAGTGTGTATCATACTAACAGACAGATTATCTCTAGAGTCTAATCCATGCAGTGTGTATCATACTAACAGACAGATTATCTCTAGAGTCTAATCCATGCAGTGTGTATCATACTAACAGACAGATTATCTCTAGAGTCTAATCCAATCAGTGTGTATCATACTAACAGACAGATTATCTCTAGAGTCTAATCCAATCAGTGTGTATCATACTAACAGACAGATTATCTCCAGATTATCTCTAGAGTCTAATCCATGCAGTGTGTATCATACTAACAGACAGATTATCTCCAGATTATCTCTAGAGTCTAATCCATGCAGTGTGTATCATACTAACAGACAGATTATCTCTAGAGTCTAATCCATGCAGTGTGTATCATACTAACAGACATATTATCTCCAGATTATCTCTAGAGTCTAATCCATGCAGTGTGTATCATACTAACAGACAGATTATCTCTAGAGTCTAATCCATGTAGTGTGTATCATACTAACAGACATATTATCTCTAGAGCCTAATCCATGCAGAAATCCATGTTCCTCGCCTAGTTAACACATCTATTGATACTTTCCATAGTAAACTAATTTATCTGTATGTGTCACGTGGACTAGTCAAGCTAAATACACATGTTCTGAGATTAAAGCCTTGCTCATTTAGAGTACACAGAGTCAATCTTAACACAGTTCATACTGTGTTAAATTATTATATGATAAAAATGGGGAGGGGGGTTTTACAAAGGAAAGGGGTTAAATTCAGAAAGCTTACTGTAAACCAGGATGATAGACAATGCACTGCTGAAAGCTTACTGTAAACCAGGATTATACACAATGCACTGCTGAAAGCTTACTGTAAACCAGGATAATACACAATGCACTGCTGAAAGCTTACTGTAAACCAGGATGATAGACAATGCACTGCTGAAAGCTTACTGTAAACCAGGATGATACACAATGCACTGCTGAAAGCTTACTGTAAACCAGGATAATACACAATGCACTGCTGAAAGCTTACTGTAAACCAGGATGATAGACAATGCACTGCTGAAAGCTTACTGTAAACCAGGATGATAGACAATGCACTGCTGAAAGCTTACTGTAAACCAGGATGATAGACAATGCACTGCTGAATGCTTACTGTAAACCAGGATGATACCAGTGAACAAATGCACTTACTTACACACATTCTATTTATTGCCGAGCGTCGGGCTGAAGCATCAAACAGCTTCCTGTCACCATCCGCTGCCTAGAAGAGGTGCATATTTTTGGAAGTATTATGGGTCTATAGGTATCATCTGAACGGACAGTGGTGAATTAGTCACATACTGTTCTCAGAGATTATTACAGAAACAAACTTGTCTAGTATAGACCTCACCATTCCACCATTCCATCTCCAACCCTCTACCCCCACCCATCTACCCCCACCTCTACCCCTCTACCCCTACCTCTACTCCTCAGTCCCTCTACCCCCACCTCACCCCTCTACCTCCAACTCCACTCCTCAGTCCCTCTACACCCACCTCCACCCCTCTACCTCCACCTCCACCACCTCCACCTTTCTACCCCTACCTCTACTCCTCAGTCCCTTTACCCCCACCCCCACCCATCTACCCCCACCTCTACCCCTCTACCCCTACCTCTACTCCTCAGTCCCTCTACCCCCACCTCTACCCCTCTACCCCTACCTCTACTCCTCAGTCCCTCTACCCCCACCTCACCCCTCTACCTCCACCTCCACCTCCACTCCTCAGTCCCTCTACCTCTACCCCCACCTCACCCCTCTACCTCTACCCCACCTCCACTCCTCAGTCCCTCTACCTCTACCCCCACCTCCACCCTTCTACCTCCAACTCCACTCCTCAGTCCCTCTACCTCCACCTCCACCTCCACCCTTCTACCCCCATCTCCACTCCTCAGTCCCTCTACCCCCACCTCCACCCCTCTACCTCTACCTCCACCCCTCTACCTCCACCTCCACCTCCACTCCTCTACCTCCATCTCCACTCCTCAGTCCCTCTACCCCCACCTCCACCCCTCTACCTCCACCTCCACCTCCACCTCCACTCCTCTACCTCCATCTCCACTCCTCAGTCCCTCTACCCCCACCTCCACCCCTCTACCTCCACCCCTCTACCTCCACCTCTACCTCCACCCCTCTACCTCCACCTCCACTCCTCAGTCCCTCTACCCCCACCTTCACTCCTCAGTCCCTCTACCTCCACCTCCACCTCCACCCCTCTACCCCCACCCCCACCTCCACTCCTCAGTCCCTGTACCTCCACCTACACCTCCACCCCACTCCTCTACCCCTCTACCCCCACCTCCGCTCCTCAACCCCCACCTCCACCCCTCTACCCCCACCTCCACTCCTCTACCCCCACCTCTACCCCTCTACCCCCATCTCTACCCCTCTACCCCCACCTCCACTCCTCTACCCCTCTACCCCCACTCCTCAACCCCCACCTCCACCCCTCTACCCCCATCTCCACTCCTCT
>NC_074668.1:3149727-3262227 GCF_029448725.1 Salvelinus fontinalis | reverse complement strand
GTTCAATGGCACCTTCTACCATACCCCGTTCAATGGCACCTTCTACCATACCCTGTTCAATGGCACCTTCTACCATACCCTGTTCAATGGCACCTTCTACCATACCCTGTTCAATGGCACCTTCTACCATACCCTGTTCAATGGCACCTTCTACCATACCCTGTTCAATGGCACCTACTACCATACCCTGTTCAATGGCACCTACTACCATACCCTGTTCAATGGCACCTTCTACCATACCCTGTTCAATGGCACCTACTACCATACCCTGTTCAATGGCACCTTCTACCATACCCTGTTCAATGGCACCTTCTACCATACCCCGTTCAATGGCACCTTCTACCATACCCCGTTCAATGGCACCTTCTACCATACCCCGTTCAATGGCACCTTCTACCATACCCTGTTCAATGGCACCTACTACCATACCCCGTTCAATGGCACCTTCTACCATACCCTGTTCAATGGCACCTACTACCATACCCCGTTCAATGGCACCTTCTACCATACCCTGTTCAATGGCACCTACTACCATACCCCGTTCAATGGCACCTTCTACCATACCCTGTTCAATGGCACCTTCTACCATACCCCGTTCAATGGCACCTTCTACCATACCCTGTTCAATGGCACCTACTACCATACCCTGTTCAATGGCACCTTCTACCATACCCCGTTCAATGGCACCTACTACCATACCCTGTTCAATGGCACCTACTACCATACCCCGTTCAATGGCACCTTCTACCATACCCTGTTCAATGGCACCTACTACCATACCCCGTTCAAAGGCACCTACTACCATACCCCGTTCACTGGCACCTTCTACCATACCCCGTTCAATGGCACCTTCTACCATACCCCGTTCAATGGCACCTTCTACCATACCCCGTTCAATGGCACCTTCTACCATACCCCGTTCAATGGCACCTACTACCATACCCCGTTCAATGGCACCTTCTACCATACCCCGTTCAATGGCACCTTCTACCATACCCCGTTCAATGGCACCTTCTACCATACCCTGTTCAATGGCACCTACTACCATACCCCGTTCAATGGCACCTTCTACCATACCCTGTTCAATGGCACCTACTACCATACCCCGTTCAATGGCACCTACTACCATACCCCGTTCAATGGCACCTTCTACCATACCCTGTTCAATGGCACCTACTACCATACCCCGTTCAATGGCACCTTCTACCATACCCTGTTCAATGGCACCTACTACCATACCCCGTTCAATGGCACCTACTACCATACCCCGTTCAAAGGCACCTACTACCATACCCCGTTCAATGGCACCTACTACCATACCCCGTTCAAAGGCACCTACTACCAAACCCCGTTCAAAGGCACCTACTACCATACCCCGTTCAATGGCACCTTCTACCATACCCCGTTCAATGGCACCTACTACCATACCCCGTTCAAAGGCACCTACTACCATACCCCGTTCAATGGCACCTACTACCATACCCCGTTCAATGGCACCTACTACCATACCCCGTTCAAAGGCACCTACTACCATACCCCCGTTCAAAGGCACTTCAATATTTTGTCTTGCCCGTTCACCCTCTGAATGGCACTCATACACAATCCATGTCTCAGTTGTCTCAAGGCTTAAAAATCCTTCTGTAACCTGCCTCTTCCACATCATCTACACTGATTGAAGTGGATTTAACAAGTGACATCAATAAGGGATCATAGCTTTCACCTGGATTCACCTGGTCAGTCTATATCATGGAAAGGTTTAGGGGAAGGATACGAAAATGGGACAGACCATTGTGAAGAGGCTTAGGGGAGGGATACGAAAATGGGACAGACCATTATGAAGAGGCTTAGGGGTTGGATAAGGAAATGGGACAGACAATTTTGAAGAGGCTTAGGGAAGGGATAAGGAAATGGGTCAGACCACTATGAAGAGGCTTAGGGGAGGGATACGAAAATGGGACAGACCATTATGAAGAGGCTTAGGGGAGGGATACGAAAATGGGACAGACCATTGTGAAGAGGCTTAGGGGAGGGATACGAAAATGGGACAGACCATTATGAAGAGGCTTAGGGGTTGGATAAGGAAATGGGACAGACCATTATGAAGAGGCTTAGGGGAGGGATAAGGAAAAGGTACAGACCTAAGAGGCTTAGGGGAGGGATAAGGAAATGGGACATACCATTGTGAATGGGCTTAGGGGAGGGATAAGGAAATGGGACAGACAATTGTGAAGAGGCTTAGGGAAGGGATAAGGAAATGGGTCAGACCACTATGAAGAGGCTTAGGGGAAATGGGTCAGGCCATTGAGAGTGATAGAAGACAGGGGGGAAAGGAGGGGAGAGAGGTGGGAGAGGAGGGGGCGGGTGGCGGTTGGGTATAGGGCAGCTTGTGGGGAGAGGGAGAGTCAGGGGGGAGAGAGGAGAGGGCAGGTGGCAGTTGGAGGGAGGGAGGGAGGGGGGGGTTGGGCTCCAGGCTCCGAGGGGTCTGTCGGTGCATCAGCCTGCGGCGGGTGGAGGTACTGACGGACATAATTCCCACAGCTCCGTGTCAAGCCAGGATCATCGCACATGGTTATTGGGGGATCAGTGTGATCGGCTGTCGCTGATTTCAACGACAGCTGTCCGTAAGGTGAGATAAGCTGTGACACTGAGCGGCCCAGACCAGACATGAAATCTTATCGTCAGCAGATTTACAGCCATAATGGTGCAGTAAAGCCTCGTTGTGTTTCAGGGGCTATTATAACAGCAATGGCAAAGCTCCTGGCATGTGATCTACCTTCAGATTGAGAACAAAGGGTTAAGGAAGGCTCTTCTCCATCTGCTCAGAGGGACGCACTCAGTCTGTATCTCAACTGTCCCTTATAGTGCATATCTGCCTTTGACATCCATGGGAAACGTTGAGGAAACCACAAGTCTCTTGTTAGGACCTAGTTGATTTTGTAGACACAGGACTTGCAAAGCTGCTGAAACAAAACATCCATTAAAACTTTAATGATATAGAAAGTAAGACCAATGCTTTCCTAGAATAACACTGACATTCTAGAATACAACTGACATTTTATTATCAAGCTGACATTCTAGAATCCAACTGAAATTCTAGAATCCAACTGACATTCTATTATCTAACTGACATTCTATTATCTAACTGACATTCTATTATCTAACTGACAATCTATTATCTAACTGACATTCTATTATCCAACTGACATTCTATTATCCATCTGACATTCTAGAATCCAACTGACATTCTATTATACAACTGACATTCTATTATCCAACTGACATTCTATTATCCATCTGACATTCTAGAATCCAACTGAAAATCTATTATCCAACTGACATTCTATTATCCAACTGACATTCTATTATCCAGCTGACATTCTAGAACACAACTGACACTCTAGAATAAACCTGGCATTCTATTATCCAACTGACATTCTAGAATATACCTGACATTCTAGAATCCAACTGACATTCTATTATCCAACTGACATTCTAGAATCCAAGTGACATTCTAGAATACAACTGACATTCTATTATCCAACTGACATTCTATTATACAACTGACATTCTATTATCCAGCTAACATTCTACTATCTAACTGACATTCTATTATCCAACTGACATTCTATTATCCAACTGACATTCTATTATCTAACTGACATTCTGTTATCCAACTGACATTCTAGAATCCAACTGACATTCTATTATCCAACTGACATTCTATTATCCAACTGACATTCTAGAATACAACTGACATTCTATTATCCAGCTGACATTCCATTATCCAACTGACATTCTATTATACAACTGACATACTATTATCCAACTGACATTCTATCATCCAACTGACATTCTAGAATCCAACTGAAAATCTATTATCCAGCTGACATTCTATTATCTAACTGACATTCTAGAATACAACTGACATTCTATTATCTAACTGACATTCTATTATCCAACTGACATTCTAGAATACAACTGACATTCTATTATCCAACTGACATTCTAGAAAATAACTGACATTCTAGAATACAACTGACATTCTAGAATACAACTGACATTCTAGAATACAACTGACATTCTAGAATACAACTGCATTTTAGAATATAACTGACATTCTAGAATACATCTGACATTCTATTATCCAGCTGACATTCTATTATCTAACTAACATTCTATTATCCAACTGACATTCTATTATCCAACTGACATTCTATTATCTAACTGACATTCTGTTATCCAACTGACATTCTAGAATACAACTGACATTCTATTATCCAACTGACATTCTAGAAAATAACTGACATTCTAGAATACAACTGACATTCTAGATTACAACTGACATTCTAGAATACAACTGACATTCTAGAATACAACTGTATTTTAGAATATAACTGACAATCTAGAATACATCTGACATTCTATTATCCAGCTGACATTCTATTATCTAACTAACGTTCTATTATCCAACTGACATTCTATTATCCAACTGACATTCTATTATCTAACTGACATTCTATTATCCAACTGACATTCTAGAATCCAACTGACATTCTATTATCCAACTGACATTCTATTATCCAACTGACATTCTAGAATACAACTGACATTCTATTATCTAACTGACATTCTATTATCCAACTGACATTCTATTATCCAACTGACATTCTATAATCCAGCTGACGTTCTATTATCTAACTGACATTCTATTATACAACTGACATTCTATTATCCAACTGACATTCTATTATCCAACTGACATTCTATAATCCAACTGACATTCTATTATCCAACTGACATTCTATAATCTAACTGACATTCTAGAATACAACTGACATTCTATTATCTAACTGACATTCTATTATCCAACTGACATTCTAGAATACAACTGACATTCTATTATCCAACTGACATTCTAGAAAATAACTGACATTCTAGAATACAACTGACATTCTAGAATCCAACTGACATTCTAGAATACAACTGACATTCTAGAATACAACTGCATTCTAGAATATAACTGACATTCTAGAATACATCTGACATTCTATTATCCAACTGACATTCTAGAATACAACTAACATTCTATTATCCAGCTGACATTCTATTATCCAGCTGACATTCTATTATCCAGCTGACATTCTATTATCCAACTGACATTCTAGAATGCATCTGACATTCTAGAAAACATCTGACATTCTAGAAAACATCTGACATTCTAGAAAACATCTGACATTCTATTTTCCAACAAGCGCAGAGTGAAAGGAGATAAGCAAGGTTCAAATACACATGACAGAGAAAGTAATTTACACATATAATCCACTGATTGACCAGTGTCCTTTACTAAAACCAGCATCGTCCCGGCTTCATAAGATGGATTAATATACACTCTCCATGGGAAAGTAATATTTCATAACAGTGAGGCGAGGATTACAAAATTCATTATGGTTTTCAGCGTGGCACAGCTTGTATACAATTACCTTTAAGACCCTCTGAGAGATACAAATCATTTCCTCAATATGGAAGACGAGGATACTCTGTGTGCGTCTCAAATGACACCCTATTCCCTACATAGTGTATAGGGTCCTGTTCAAAGTAGTGCACTATATTGGGAATTTGGGACAGAGTCTTTGATTTGTCCCTCATTGAGAGGGGATTGAGGCTCATGTAGAAATTCTCTCTTTCTAAGCTAAATCCTTTCCTTAATTTCATCTCAGAGACTTTAAGGGGAAATTCTTGAACATATGGCTGGTAATATGCTGGTGATGACTGGGTAGCATAAGTCCGCCCGGGGACTAAACAGCAGGTTTTGGGATGAAATCTGTGATTAAACGTCATGTAGACTTTCACTAACCACCGGAGAAAATCCCTTGCTCCTTAGAGATTTTCTATTATGTTCTAAGAAATAAACAGATGTTAAAATTCATGCTGAAAATATAGAAGATGTGATAACACTGCAGAATGTTCCTGTAATACAGGAAATGGTTGAAAAACCAGTTCAATATAACAATCAACACAACAGCTTTCTGGTTTAACATGTTACGTGACGTAACACATTCAGCAATATATTGAAATGTTCAGTTGTACCTTTCCACTTGACCATTTTTTGAAGGATGCTCTTCATGGTATTGGCATCTGCTTGTAATGAGAAAGAAAATGCTAGGGCTATATGTTATAAGACTACATGAGCGATACATTCGAGCAAATGTGGGTCAACAACACTTTAAATAGACAGCTTTGAGTTGAGTGGGCTTCTTTTGCGCCCTCATTCTAAAACAAAAATGTTACAGTTTGGTCATTTAGGAGACTCTCTTATCCAGAGTGACCTACAGTCAGTGCATTCAACTAAGGTAGATTAAAAGAAAAAGTACATATCTCACAGTCAGAGCAAGTAAACGTGTCTGTAACCGTCATGTGACCAAGAAGCAGCTTCTTATAACTTGTGGGAACAGTTCATCACATCATATTCTAATTGTGAACATTTAATCAGTGTCTGTTTTTTTTCTTCTGACCAATATCTCCTCTAAATCCAGGTTACAAAATGTTGTCGGCAATGTTAGAAGGAGGAATCTATTAAAACTGTGTGAGTATGAATTAGATTTATAGCTATGGGGTGGCAGGTAACCTAGTGGTTAGTGCGTTGGGCCAGTAACTGAAAGGTTGCTAGATCGAATCCCCGAGCTGACAAGGTAAACATCTGTCATTCTGCCCCTGAACAAGGCAGTTAACCCTCTGTTCCTAGGCCGTCATTAAAAATAAGAATTTGTTCTTAACTGGCCGAGTTAAATAAATACAAATACATTTTTAAAAAACAGATTTGAGTTATAAAGCCACGAAATTAGCAGACTGAATGGTGATTCAAAGATGTAATGAGCATGTCTTTGAGTTTAGGGAGAGATAGTAGAACAGAGAATATCCATGTTTGCCAGTCTGGATGCACCTAGCCATGTGGTAAAGAGTTTAGCTTGTTAGCAAAAGCAGGTTAAAATTCTATTCATCTCAGCAGTGCATTGTGAGAAGAGAGATTCATTGGTTTACAGATTATTACACAGTTTTAATTAGTATGTAAATGTATGTCTTTATGATTGCTTTTCCACTTTCTTCCTTACATTTCATCTCTCTATTTATCCTTCACAGATAGATCGCATTCATGTCGTCATCATGTATTCCTTTTGTAAATGAATTTCAAAAGCTTTCTCATCAATCAAATAGATATGCACAATTATGTGAATAACATCATTATCTTAGTTATAGCCTACATTTGTCTGTACTGTTCATGTTGTCATCTTCATTGTGAATTTCCATAGAGATTTTGGTGAAGTACTACAGTTCCTTGAAGAAGTATTCAGCCCCCCAACACTTTTCCCACATTTTGTTGTCTTAGATTTAGAATTAGAAATAGATTAAATTATGATTTTAACAACTGATCTTCAAAAGAAACATTCCAAAAGCTTTCAACAATAATTTAAAAAAAGAAAAACGGAAATGATCACATGAAAAAAGTATTCATACCCTTTTGTAATTGCCTAAATTTTCTCAGGTGTAATATATCACCTCAACAAGTCACACAACTTTGTTGATTGTTGATGGACTCCACCTGTGTAAGAAGTCAACCACCAGCTTTAAATTAATCTGTGAGGATAGATACCGCTCTGTCTGTATGGTCCCACGCTATGGAGACCTTCAATAGAAAGAATCAAAATGAAGACAAGACACAAATCTGAGGAAGAGTAAAAAAAATTTTTGAAAGGGCATTGAACATCCCTCTGAGCTCAGTACAGTACATCGTACAGAAGTGGAAAACAAATATGAAACTATCCCCACTCTGCCTAGATCAGGCCTCTCCTCTAAGCTTAGTTGCCAGACAAGAAGGACACTTCTTAACGAAGTTACAAAAAGGCCAACTCTGACTTTGAATGTGTTACAGAAATCAGTGGCTGCAACGGACGATGATGTTCATGTATCAACAATCTCCAAGTTATTCCACAAAAAAGGGCCTGTATAGGAGAGTGTCAAAGAAGAAGCCCTGGCCTCAAAGAGAAGCCCTGGAAACAAAGAGAAGCCCTGCCCTCAAAGAGAAGCCCTGGCCTCAAAGAGAAGCCCTGGCCTCAAAGAGAAGCCCTGGCCTCAAAGAGAAGCCCTGGCCTCAAAGAGAAGCCCTGGCCTCAAAGAGAAGCCCTGCCCTCAAAGAGAAGCCCTGCCTTCAAAGAGAAGCCCTGGCCTCAAAGAGAAGCCCTGGCCTCAAAGAGAAGCCCTGCCCTCAAAGAGAAGCCCTGGCCTCAAAGAGAAGCCCTGGCCTCAAAGAGAAGCCCTGGCCTCAAAGAGAAGCCCTGGCTTCAAAGAGAAGCCCTGGCCTCAAAGAGAAGCCCTGCCTTCAAAGAGAAGCCCTGCCTTCAAAGAGAAGCCCTGGCCTCAAAGAGAAGCCCTGCCCTCAAAGAGAAGCCCTGGCCTCAAAGAGAAGCCCTGGCCTCAAAGAGAAGCCCTGGCCTCAAAGAGAAGCCCTGCCCTCAAAGAGAAGCCCTGCCCTCAAAGAGAAGCCCTGGCCTCAAAGAGAAGCCCTGCCCTCAAAGAGAAGCCCTGGCCTCAAAGAGAAGCCCTACTCTCAAATAGAAGCCCTGCCCTCAAAGAGAAGCCCTGGCCTCAAAGAGAAGCCCTGGCCTCAAAGAGAAGCCCTGCCCTCAAAGAGAAGCCCTGCCCTCAAAGAGAAGCCCTGGCCTCAAAGAGAAGCCCTGGCCTCAAAGAGAAGCCCTGGCCTCAAAGAGTTCTGAAAACAACACCTGGAAGACAGAGCATGTGGCAGAACGTCTTGTGGTCTGATGAGACAAAAATGTAACTTTTTTTACCTGAACGCTAAGCGGTCTGTGTTGTACAAAATCAAACAATGCACACCAGCCAGAAAACAACATCCCCAGCGTAAGGTATGGCGGGGAGGGGGGCATCATGTTATGGGGATGATTGTCAACAGTGGCTGGCAATAATGTCAGGATAAATGGAAAGATGAATGGTGCACCATAAAACAAAAAACAACAAACAGAAAATAAAAAATATCCAACTGTGGAAGAAGTTTGTCTTTCAACAGGACGTAGATATAAATCTACCAGATCGACATTGGAGTGGATTTCTGTACAGACTGGAGAGGTGGGCTTAAACATGAAGAAACAGTGTTACCATAAAAACCCCATCAACAATTTGTGGCAAGACCTCAACATTTCTATCCATCACCGTTTTCCACCGACTAATATGAAACAGCTTGAGGAATTTTGCAAAGGAGGAATGGGCAAATATTGCTCCATCATGGTGTGCAAAGTTAATAGAGACTTACCTGAAAAGACAGCTGTATGTAATAGCTGCCAGAGGAGTATTGACCCAAGTATTTTGTATTGCATTATTTTATTGGTTACTATAGTTTTCTTTCCTTTTTGGGGGGGAAACTCTGTGAAGAAGAATGTGTGCCTCCCCAATCTAATACATTACATTCGCAGGCTGTGAGACGCTTAAATGTGAGAAAAATAGGGATTATGCCCAAACAGGGTTAATGAAACCCTCAACATATTCTATTTGTGCCCAGTTCTGGACATTCTATCCTACCATACCCTACCCTATCCTACCTTATCTTGGGGTAGAATAGAGTAGGGTAAGATAGGGTAGGATAAAGTAGGGTAGAGGAGGGCAGGATAGAGTAGGCTTAAGTAGGATAAAGTAGGGTAGAGGAGGGTAGGATGGTGTAGAGGAGGGTAGGATGGGGTAGAGGAGGGTAGGATGGAGTAGGATAGATGTGGGTGGGTTAGAATAAGGAAGGGTAGAATAGAGTAGAGTGGGGCAGGGTAAGATAGGATAGGGTGGGATAGTACAGAGGAGGGTAGGATAGGTCAGAGTAGGGTAGGACATAGTAAGGTAAATGAGGGTAGAATAGGATAGGATAGGGTAGGGTCTGGTAGGATAGGATAGGGTAGAGGTGAGTAGGATAGAATTGGATAGGGTAGAAGTGGGTAGGATAGAATAGGGTAGAGGTGGGTAGGATAGGATAGGGTAGAGATGGGTAGGATAGAATAGGGTAGAGGTGGGTAGGATAGGATAGGGTAGAGGTGGGTAGGATAGGATAGGGTAGAGGTGGGTAGGATAGGAAAGGGTAGGGTAGAGGTGGGTAGGGTAGGGTAGAGCTGGGTAGGATAGGATAGGGTAGAGGTGGGTAGGATAGGGTAGAGGTGGGTAGGGTAGGATAGGGTAGAGGTGGGTAGGATAGGGTAGAGGTGGGTAGGATAGGGTAGAGGTGGGTAGGATAGGATAGGATAGAGGTGGGTAGGATAGGATAGGGTAGAGGTGGGTAGGATATAATAGGGTAGAGGTGGGTAGGATAGGATAGGGTAGAGGTGGGTAGGATATAATAGGGTAGGGTAGAGGTGGGTAGGATAGGATAGGGTAGAGGTGGGTAGGGTAGGGTAGAGGTGGGTAGGATAGGATAGGGTAGAGGTTGGTAGGATAGGATAGGGTGGAGGTGGGTAGGATAGGGTAGGGTAGAGGTTGGTAGGATAGGATAGGGTAGAGGTGGGTAGGGTAGGGTAGGATAGAGGTGGGTAGGATAGGGTAGGGTAGAGGTGGGTAGGATAGGGTAGAGGTGGGTAGGATAGGATAGGGTAGAGGTGGGTAGGATAGGGTAGAGGTGGGTAGGATAGGGTAGAGGTGGGTAGGATAGGGTAGGGTGGGTAGAGGTGGATAGGATAGGATAGGGTAGGGTAGAGGTGGGTAGGATAGGGTAGGGTAGAGGTTGGTAGGGTAGGGTAGGGTAGAGGTGGGTAGGATAGGATAGGATAGGGTAGAGGTGGGTAGGATAGGATAGGGTAGAGGTGGGCAGGATAGAATAGGGTAGAGGTGGGTAGAGTAGGGTAGGGTAGAGGTGGGTAGGATAGGGTAGGGTAGAGGTGGGTAGGATAGGGTAGAGGTGGGTAGGATAGGATAGGGTAGAGGTGGGTAGGATAGGGTAGAGGTGGGTAGGATAGGCTAGGGTGGGTAGAGGTGGATAGGATAGGGTAGGGTAGAGGTGGGTAGGATATGGTAGGGTGGGTAGGATAGGGTAGAGGTGGGTAGGATAGGATAGGGTAGAGGTGGGTAGGATAGGGTAGAGGTGGGTAGGATAGGGTAGGGTAGAGGTGGGTAGGATAGGATAGGGTAGAGGTGGGTAGGATAGGATAGGGTAGAGGTGGGTAGGATAGGAAAGGGTAGGGTAGAGGTGGGTAGGGTAGGGTAAGGGGGATAGGATAGGATAGGGTAGAGGTGGGTTAGATAGGGTAGAGGTGGGTAGGGTAGGATAGGGTAGAGGTGGGTAGGATAGGGTAGAGGTGGGTAAGATAGGGTAGAGGTGGGTAGGATAGGATAGGATAGAGGTGGGTAGGATAGGATAGGGTAGAGGTGGGTAGGATATAATAGGGTAGAGGTGGGTAGGATAGGATAGGGTAGAGGTTGGTAGGATAGGATAGGGTAGAGGTGGGTAGGATAGGATAGGGTAGAGGTGGGTAGGATAGGATAGGGTAGAGGTGGGTAGGATAGGAAAGGGTAGGGTAGAGGTGGGTAGGGTAGGGTAGAGCTGGGTAGGATAGGATAGGGTAGAGGTGGGTAGGATAGGGTAGAGGTGGGTAGGGTAGGATAGGGTAGAGGTGGGTAGGATAGGGTAGAGGTGGGTAGGATAGGGTAGAGGTGGGTAGGATAGGATAGGATAGAGGTGGGTAGGATAGGATAGGGTAGAGGTGGGTAGGATATAATAGGGTAGAGGTGGGTAGGATAGGATAGGGTAGAGGTGGGTAGGATATAATAGGGTAGGGTAGAGGTGGGTAGGATAGGATAGGGTAGAGGTGGGTAGGGTAGGGTAGAGGTGGGTAGGATAGGATAGGGTAGAGGTTGGTAGGATTGGATAGGGTGGAGGTGGGTAGGATAGGGTAGGGTAGAGGTTGGTAGGATAGGATAGGGTAGAGGTGGGTAGGGTAGGGTAGGATAGAGGTGGGTAGGATAGGGTAGGGTAGAGGTGGGTAGGATAGGGTAGAGGTGGGTAGGATAGGATAGGGTAGAGGTGGGTAGGATAGGGTAGAGGTGGGTAGGATAGGGTAGAGGTGGATAGGATAGGGTAGGGTGGGTAGAGGTGGATAGGATAGGATAGGGTAGGGTAGAGGTGGGTAGGATAGGGTAGGGTAGAGGTTGGTAGGGTAGGGTAGGGTAGAGGTGGGTAGGATAGGATAGGATAGGGTAGAGGTGGGTAGGATAGGATAGGGTAGAGGTGGGCAGGATAGAATAGGGTAGAGGTGGGTAGAGTAGGGTAGGGTAGAGGTGGGTAGGATAGGGTAGGGTAGAGGTGGGTAGGATAGGGTAGAGGTGGGTAGGATAGGATAGGGTAGAGGTGGGTAGGATAGGGTAGAGGTGGGTAGGATAGGCTAGGGTGGGTAGAGGTGGATAGGATAGGGTAGGGTAGAGGTGGGTAGGATATGGTAGGGTGGGTAGGATAGGGTAGAGGTGGGTAGGATAGGATAGGGTAGAGGTGGGTAGGATAGGGTAGAGGTGGGTAGGATAGGGTAGGGTAGAGGTGGGTAGGATAGGATAGGGTAGAGGTGGGTAGGATAGGATAGGGTAGAGGTGGGTAGGATAGGAAAGGGTAGGGTAGAGGTGGGTAGGGTAGGGTAAGGGGGATAGGATAGGATAGGGTAGAGGTGGGTTAGATAGGGTAGAGGTGGGTAGGGTAGGATAGGGTAGAGGTGGGTAGGATAGGGTAGAGGTGGGTAAGATAGGGTAGAGGTGGGTAGGATAGGATAGGATAGAGGTGGGTAGGATAGGATAGGGTAGAGGTGGGTAGGATATAATAGGGTAGAGGTGGGTAGGATAGGATAGGGTAGAGGTTGGTAGGATAGGATAGGGTGGATGTGGGTAGGATAGGGTAGGGTAGAGGTTGGTAGGATATGATAGGGTAGAGGTGGGTAGGGTAGGGTAGAGGTGGGTAGGATGGGGTAGAGTATAGGTGGGTAGGATAGGGTAGAGGTGGGTAGGATAGGATAGGGTAGAGGTGGGTAGGATAGGGTAGAGGGGGGTAGGATAGGGTAGGGTGGGTAGAGGTGGATAGGATAGGGTAGGGTAGAGGTGGGTAGGATATGGTAGGGTGGGTAGGATAGGGTAGAGGTGGGTAGGATAGGATAGGGTAGAGGTGGGTAGGATAGGGTATAGGTGGGTAGGATAGGGTAGAGGTGGGTAGGATAGGGTAGGGTAGAGGTGGGTAGGATAGGGTAGGATAGGGTAGGGTGGGTAGGATAGGGTAGAGGTGGGTAGGATAGGATAGGGTAGAGGTGGGTAGGATAGGGTAGGATAGGGTAGGGTGGGTAGGATAGGGTAGAGGTGGGTAGGGTATAGGTGGGTAGGATAGGGTAGAGGTGGGTAGGATAGGTTGGGGTAGAGGTGGGTAGGATAGGGTAGAGGTGGGTAGGATAGGGTAGGGTGGGTAGAGGTGGATAGGATAGGGTAGGGTAGAGGTGGGTAGGATATGGTAGGGTGGGTAGGATAGGGTAGAGGTGGGTAGGATAGGATAGGGTAGAGGTGGGTAGGATAGGGTATAGGTGGGTAGGATAGGGTAGAGGTGGGTAGGATAGGGTAGGGTAGAGGTGGGTAGGATAGGGTAGGATAGGGTAGGGTGGGTAGGATAGGGTAGAGGTGGGTAGGATAGGATAGGGTAGAGGTGGGTAGGATAGGGTAGCATAGGGTAGGGTGGGTAGGATAGGGTAGAGGTGGGTAGGATAGGGTAGAGGTGGGTAGGATAGGATAGGGTAGAGGTGGGTAGGATAGGGTAGGATATGGTAGGGTGGGTAGGATAGGGTAGAGGTGGGTAGGATAGGGTAGAGGTGGGTAGGAAAGGATAGGGTAGAGGTGGGTAGGATAGGGTAGAGGTGGGTAGGATAGGGTAGAGGTGGATAGGATAGGGTAGAGGTGGGTAGGATAGGGTAGAGGTGGATAGGATAGGGTAGAGGTGGGTAGGATAGGGTAGAGGTGGGTAGGATAGGATAGGGTAGAGGTGGATAGGATAGGGTAGAGGTGGGTAGGATAGGGTAGAGGTGGGTAGGATAGGGTAGAGGTGGGTAGGGTAGGGTAGGGTAGAGGTTGGTAGGACAGGGTAGAGGTGGGTAGGGTAGGCTAGGGTAGAGGTGGGTAGGATAGGGTAGAGATGGTTAGGATAGGATAGAGTAGAGGTGGGTAGGATAGGATAGGGTAGAGGTGGTTAGGATAGGGTAGAGGTGGGTAGGATAGGGTAGAGGTGGGTAGGATAGAATAGGGTAGAGGTGGGTAGGATAGGGTAGAGGTGGGTAGGATAGGGTAGAGATGGGTAGGACAGGGTAGGGTAGAGGTGGGTAGGATAGGATAGGGTAGAGGTGGGTAGGATAGGGTAGGGTAGAGGTGGGTAGGATAGGGTAGAGGTGGGTAGGATAGGGTAGAGGTGGGTAGGATAGGGTAGGGTAGAGGTGGGTAGGATAGGGTAGAGGTGGGTAGGATAGGATAGGATAGAGGTGGGTAGGACAGGGTAGAGATGGGTAGGATAGGGTAGAGGTGGGTAGGATAGGGTAGGGTGGAGGTGGGTAGGATAGGGTAGCATAGGGTAGGGTGGGTAGGATAGGGTAGAGGTGGGTAGGATAGGATAGGGTAGAGGTGGGTAGGATAGGATAGGGTAGAGGTGGGTAGGATAGGGTAGGATAGGGTAGGGGGGGTAGGATAGGGTATAGGTGGGTAGGATAGGATAGGGTAGAGGTGGGTAGGATAGGGTAGAGGTGGGTAGGATAGGGTAGAGGTGGGTAGGATAGGGTAGAGGTGGGTAGGATAGGGTAGAGGTGGGTAGGATAGGGTAGAGGTGGGTAGGAAAGGGTAGGGTGGGTAGGATAGGGTAGAGGTGGGTAGGATAGGGTAGAGGTGGATAGGATAGGATAGGGTAGAGGTGGGTAGGATAGGGTAGAGGTGGATAGGATAGGGTAGAGGTGGGTAGGATAGGGTAGAGGTGGGTAGGATGGGATAGGGTAGAGGTGGATAGGATAGGGTAGAGGTGGGTAGGATAGGGTAGAGGTGGGTAGGATAGGGTAGAGGTGGGTAGGATAGGGTAGAGGTGGGTAGGGTAGGGTAGGGTAGAGGTTGGTAGGACAGGGTAGAGGTGGGTAGGGTAGGGTAGGGTAGAGGTGGGTAGGATAGGGTAGAGATGGTTAGGATAGGATAGAGTAGAGTAGAGGTGGGTAGGATAGGATAGGGTAGAGGTGGGTAGGATAGGGTAGGGTAGAGGTGGGTAGGATAGAATATGGTAAATGTGGGTAGGATAGGATAGGGTAGAGGTGGGTAGGATAGGGTAGAGGTGGGTAGAATAGGGTAGAGGTGGGTAGGATAGGGTAGGGTAGAGGTGGGTAGGATAGGGTAGAGGTGGGTAGGATAGGGTAGAGGTGGGTAGGATATAATAGGGTAGAGGTGGGTAGGATAGGGTAGAGGTGGGTAGGATAGGGTAGAGGTGGGTAGGATAGAATAGGGTAGAGGTGGGTAGAGTAGAGTAGGGTAGAGGTGGGTAGGATAGGGTAGGGTAGAGGTGGGTAGGATAGGGTAGAGTTGGGTAGGATAGGATAGGGTAGAGGTGGGTAGGATAGGGTAGAGGTTGTTAGGATAGGGTAGGGTGGGTATAGGTGGATAGGATAGGGTAGGATAGGGTAGGGTAGAGGTGGGTAGGATATGGTAGGGTAGGTAGGATAGGGTAGAGGTGGGTAGGATAGGATAGGGTAGAGGTGGGTAGGATATGGTAGAGGTGGGTAGGATAGGGTAGGGTAGAGGTGGGTAGGATAGGGTAGGGTAGAGGTGGGTAGGATAGGGTAGGATAGGGTAGGGTGGGTAGGATAGGGTAGAGGTGGGTAGGATAGGAGAGGGTAGAGGTGGGTAGGATAGGGTAGGGTAGGGTGGGTAGGATAGGGTAGAGGTGGTTAGGATAGGGTAGAGGTGGGTAGGATAGGATAGGGTAGAGGTGGGTAGGATAGGGTAGGATAGGGTAGGGTGGGTAGGATAGGGTAGAGGTGGGTAGGATAGGGTAGAGGTGAGTAGGAAAGGATAGGGTAGAGGTGGGTAGTATAGGGTAGAGGTGGGTAGGATAGGGTAGAGGTGGATAGGATAGGGTAGAGGTGGGTAGGATAGGGTAGAGGTGGATAGGATAGGGTAGAGGTGGGTAGAATAGGGTAGAGGTGGGTAGGATAGGATAGGGTAGAGGTGGATAGGATAGGGTAGAGGTGGGTAGGATAGGGTAGAGGTGGGTAGGATAGGGTAGAGGTGGGTAGAATAGGGTAGAGGTGGGTAGGGTAGCGTAGGGTAGAGGTTGGTAGGACAGGGTAGAGGTGGGTAGGGTAGGGTAGAGGTGGGTAGGATAGGGTAGGGTAGAGGTGGGTAGGATAGGGTAGGATAGGGTAGGGTGGGTAGGATAGGGTAGAGGTGGGTAGGATAGGATAGGGTAGAGGTGGGTAGGATAGGGTAGAGATGGTTAGGATAGGATAGAGTAGAGGTGGGTAGGATAGGATAGGGTAGAGGTGGGTAGGATAGGGTAGAGGTGGGTAGGATGGGATAGGGTAGAGGTGGATAGGATAGGGTAGAGGTGGGTAGGATAGGGTAGAGGTGGGTAGGATAGGGTAGAGGTGGGTAGGATAGGGTAGAGGTGGGTAGGGTAGGGTAGGGTAGAGGTTGGTAGGACAGGGTAGAGGTGGGTAGGGTAGGGTAGGGTAGAGGTGGGTAGGATAGGGTAGAGATGGTTAGGATAGGATAGAGTAGAGTAGAGGTGGGTAGGATAGGATAGGGTAGAGGTGGGTAGGATAGGGTAGGGTAGAGGTGGGTAGGATAGAATATGGTAAATGTGGGTAGGATAGGATAGGGTAGAGGTGGGTAGGATAGGGTAGAGGTGTGTAGAATAGGGTAGAGGTGGGTAGGATAGGGTAGGGTAGAGGTGGGTAGGATAGGGTAGAGGTGGGTAGGATATAATAGGGTAGAGGTGGGTAGGATAGGGTAGAGGTGGGTAGGATAGGGTAGAGGTGGGTAGGATAGAATAGGGTAGAGGTGGGTAGAGTAGAGTAGGGTAGAGGTGGGTAGGATAGGGTAGGGTAGAGGTGGGTAGGATAGGGTAGAGTTGGGTAGGATAGGATAGGGTAGAGGTGGGTAGGATAGGGTAGAGGTTGGTAGGATAGGGTAGGGTGGGTATAGGTGGATAGGATAGGGTAGGATAGGGTAGGGTAGAGGTGGGTAGGATATGGTAGGGTAGGTAGGATAGGGTAGAGGTGGGTAGGATAGGGTAGGGTAGAGGTGGGTAGGATAGGGTAGGGTAGAGGTGGGTAGGATAGGGTAGGATAGGGTAGGGTGGGTAGGATAGGGTAGAGGTGGGTAGGATAGGAGAGGGTAGAGGTGGGTAGGATAGGGTAGGGTAGGGTGGGTAGGATAGGGTAGAGGTGGTTAGGATAGGGTAGAGGTGGGTAGGATAGGATAGGGTAGAGGTGGGTAGGATAGGGTAGGATAGGGTAGGGTGGGTAGGATAGGGTAGAGGTGGGTAGGATAGGGTAGAGGTGAGTAGGAAAGGATAGGGTAGAGGTGGGTAGTATAGGGTAGAGGTGGGTAGGATAGGGTAGAGGTGGATAGGATAGGGTAGAGGTGGGTAGGATAGGGTAGAGTTGGATAGGATAGGGTAGAGTTGGGTAGGATAGGGTAGAGGTGGGTAGGATAGGATAGGGTAGAGGTGGATAGGATAGGGTAGAGGTGGGTAGGATAGGGTAGAGGTGGGTAGGATAGGGTAGAGGTGGGTAGAATAGGGTAGAGGTGGGTAGGGTAGCGTAGGGTAGAGGTTGGTAGGACAGGGTAGAGGTGGGTAGGATAGGGTAGGGTAGAGGTGGGTAGGGTGGGTAGGATAGGGTAGAGGTGGGTAGGATAGGATAGGGTAGAGGTGGGTAGGATAGGGTAGAGATGGTTAGGATAGGATAGAGTAGAGGTGGGTAGGATAGGATAGGGTAGAGGTGGGTAGGATAGGGTAGAGGTCGGTAGGATAGGGTAGAGGTGGGTAGAATAGGGTAGAGGTGGGTAGGGTAGCGTAGGGTAGAGGTTGGTAGGACAGGGTAGAAGTGGGTAGGGTAGGGTAGAGGTGGGTAGGATAGGGTAGGGTAGAGGTGGGTAGGATAGGGTAGGATAGGGTAGGGTGGGTAGGATAGGGTAGAGGTGGGTAGGATAGGATAGGGTAGAGGTGGGTAGGATAGGGTAGAGATGGTTAGGATAGGATAGAGTAGAGGTGGGTAGGATAGGATAGGGTAGAGGTGGGTAGGATAGGGTAGAGGTGGGTAGGATAGAATAGGGTAGAGGTGGGTGGGATAGGGTAGAGATGGTTAGGACAGGGTAGGGTAGAGGTGGGTAGGATAGGGTAGAGGTGGGTAGGATAGGGTAGGGTAGAGGTGGGTAGGATAGGGTAGAGGTGGGTAGGATAGGGTAGAGGTGGGTAGGATAGGGTAGAGGTGGGTAGAATAGGGTAGGGTAGAGGTGGGTAGGATAGGGTATAGGTGGGTAGGATAGGATAGGATAGAGGTGGGTAGGACAGGGTAGAGGTGGGTAGGAAAGGGTAGAGGTGGGTAGGATAGGGTAGGGTAGAGGTGGGTAGGATAGGGTAGGATAGGGTGGGTAGGATAGGGTAGAGGTGGGTAGGATAGGATAGGGTAGAGGTGGGTAGGATAGGATAGGGTAGAGGTGGGTAGGATAGGGTAGAGGTGGGCAGGATAGGATAGGGTAGAGGTGGGTAGGATAGGGTAGGATAGGGTAGGGTGGGTAGGATAGGGTAGAGGTGGGTAGGATAGGGTAGAGGTGAGTAGGAAAGGATAGGGTAGAGGTGGGTAGTATAGGGTAGAGGTGGGTAGGATAGGGTAGAGGTGGATAGGATAGGGTAGAGGTGGGTAGGATAGGGTAGAGGTGGATAGGAGAGGGTAGAGGTGGGTAGGATAGGGTAGAGGTGGGTAGGATAGGATAGGGTAGAGGTGGATAGGATAGGGTAGAGGTGGGTAGGATAGGGTAGAGGTGGGTAGGATAGGGTAGAGGTGGGTAGAATAGGGTAGAGGTGGGTAGGGTAGCGTAGGGTAGAGGTTGGTAGGACAGGGTAGAGGTGGGTAGGGTAGGGTAGAGGTGGGTAGGATAGGGTAGGGTAGAGGTGGGTAGGATAGGGTAGGGTGGGTAGGATAGGGTAGAGGTGGGTAGGATAGGATAGGGTAGAGGTGGGTAGGATAGGGTAGAGATGGTTAGGATAGGATAGAGTAGAGGTGGGTAGGACAGGATAGGGTAGAGGTGGGTAGGATAGGGTAGAGGTGGGTAGGATAGGGTAGAGGTGGGTAGGATAGAATAGGGTAGAGGTGGGTGGGATAGGGTAGAGATGGTTAGGACAGGGTAGGGTAGAGGTGGGTAGGATAGGGTAGAGGTGGGTAGGATAGGGTAGGGTAGAGGTGGGTAGGATAGGGTAGAGGTGGGTAGGATAGGGTAGAGGTGGGTAGGATAGGGTAGAGGTGGGTAGAATAGGGTAGGGTAGAGGTGGGTAGGATAGGGTATAGGTGGGTAGGATAGGATAGGATAGAGGTGGGTAGGACAGGGTAGAGGTGGGTAGGAAAGGGTAGAGGTGGGTAGGATAGGGTAGGGTAGAGGTGGGTAGGATAGGGTAGGATAGGGTGGGTAGGATAGGGTAGAGGTGGGTAGGATAGGATAGGGTAGAGGTGGGTAGGATAGGATAGGGTAGAGGTGGGTAGGATAGGGTAGAGGTGGGTAGGATAGGGTAGAGGTGAGTAGGAAAGGATAGGGTAGAGGTGGGTAGTATAGGGTAGAGGTGGGTAGGATAGGGTAGAGGTGGATAGGATAGGGTAGAGGTGGGTAGGATAGGGTAGAGGTGGATAGGATAGGGTAGAGGTGGGTAGGATAGGGTAGAGGTGGGTAGGATAGGATAGGGTAGAGGTGGATAGGATAGGGTAGAGGTGGGTAGGATAGGGTAGAGGTGGGTAGGATAGGGTAGAGGTGGGTAGGGTAGGGTAGGGTAGAGGTTGGTAGGACAGGGTAGAGGTGGGTAGGGTAGGCTAGGGTAGAGGTGGGTAGGATAGGGTAGAGATGGTTAGGATAGGATAGAGTAGAGGTGGGTAGGATAGGATAGGGTAGAGGTGGTTAGGATAGGGTAGAGGTGGGTAGGATAGGGTAGAGGTGGGTAGGATAGAATAGGGTAGAGGTGGGTAGTATAGGGTAGAGGTGGGTAGGATAGGGTAGAGAGGGGTAGGACAGGGTAGGGTAGAGGTGGGTAGGATAGGATAGGGTAGAGGTGGGTAGGATAGGGTAGGGTAGAGGTGGGTAGGATAGGGTAGAGGTGGGTAGGATAGGGTAGAGGTGGGTAGGATAGGGTAGGGTAGAGGTGGGTAGGATAGGGTATAGGTGGGTAGGATAGGATAGGATAGAGGTGGGTAGGACAGGGTAGAGATGGGTAGGATAGGGTAGAGGTGGGTAGGATAGGGTAGGGTGGAGGTGGGTAGGATAGGGTAGCATAGGGTAGGGTGGGTAGGATAGGGTAGAGGTGGGTAGGATAGGATAGGGTAGAGGTGGGTAGGATAGGATAGGGTAGAGGTGGGTAGGATAGGGTAGGATAGGGTAGGGGGGGTAGGATAGGGTATAGGTGGGTAGGATAGGGTAGGGTAGAGGTGGGTAGGATAGGGTAGAGGTGGGTAGGATAGGGTAGAGGTGGGTAGGATAGGGTAGAGGTGGGTAGGATAGGGTAGAGGTGGGTAGGATAGGGTAGAGGTGGGTAGGAAAGGGTAGGGTGGGTAGGATAGGGTAGAGGTGGGTAGGATAGGGTAGAGGTGGATAGGATAGGATAGGGTAGAGGTGGGTAGGATAGGGTAGAGGTGGATAGGATAGGGTAGAGGTGGGTAGGATAGGGTAGAGGTGGGTAGGATGGGATAGGGTAGAGGTGGATAGGATAGGGTAGAGGTGGGTAGGATAGGGTAGAGGTGGGTAGGATAGGGTAGAGGTGGGTAGGATAGGGTAGAGGTGGGTAGGGTAGGGTAGGGTAGAGGTTGGTAGGACAGGGTAGAGGTGGGTAGGGTAGGGTAGGGTAGAGGTGGGTAGGATAGGGTAGAGATGGTTAGGATAGGATAGAGTAGAGTAGAGGTGGGTAGGATAGGATAGGGTAGAGGTGGGTAGGATAGGGTAGGGTAGAGGTGGGTAGGATAGAATATGGTAAATGTGGGTAGGATAGGATAGGGTAGAGGTGGGTAGGATAGGGTAGAGGTGGGTAGAATAGGGTAGAGGTGGGTAGGATAGGGTAGGGTAGAGGTGGGTAGGATAGGGTAGAGGTGGGTAGGATATAATAGGGTAGAGGTGGGTAGGATAGGGTAGAGGTGGGTAGGATAGGGTAGAGGTGGGTAGGATAGAATAGGGTAGAGGTGGGTAGAGTAGAGTAGGGTAGAGGTGGGTAGGATAGGGTAGGGTAGAGGTGGGTAGGATAGGGTAGGATAGGGTGGGTAGGATAGGGTAGAGGTGGGTAGGATAGGATAGGGTAGAGGTGGGTAGGATAGGATAGGGTAGAGGTGGGTAGGATAGGGTAGAGGTGGGTAGGATAGGATAGGGTAGAGGTGGGTAGGATAGGGTAGGATAGGGTAGGGTGGGTAGGATAGGGTAGAGGTGGGTAGGATAGGGTAGAGGTGAGTAGGAAAGGATAGGGTAGAGGTGGGTAGTATAGGGTAGAGGTGGGTAGGATAGGGTAGAGGTGGATAGGATAGGGTAGAGGTGGGTAGGATAGGGTAGAGGTGGATAGGATAGGGTAGAGGTGGGTAGGATAGGGTAGAGGTGGGTAGGATAGGATAGGGTAGAGGTGGATAGGATAGGGTAGAGGTGGGTAGGATAGGGTAGAGGTGGGTAGGATAGGGTAGAGGTGGGTAGGGTAGGGTAGGGTAGAGGTTGGTAGGACAGGGTAGAGGTGGGTAGGGTAGGCTAGGGTAGAGGTGGGTAGGATAGGGTAGAGATGGTTAGGATAGGATAGAGTAGAGGTGGGTAGGATAGGATAGGGTAGAGGTGGTTAGGATAGGGTAGAGGTGGGTAGGATAGGGTAGAGGTGGGTAGGATAGAATAGGGTAGAGGTGGGTAGTATAGGGTAGAGGTGGGTAGGATAGGGTAGAGGTGGATAGGATAGGGTAGAGGTGGGTAGGATAGGGTAGAGGTGGATAGGATAGGGTAGAGGTGGGTAGGATAGGGTAGAGGTGGGTAGGATAGGGTAGGGTAGAGGTGGGTAGGATAGGGTAGGGTAGAGGTGGGTAGGATAGGGTAGAGGTGGGTAGGATAGGGTAGAGATGGGTAGGACAGGGTAGGGTAGAGGTGGGTAGGATAGGATAGGGTAGAGGTGGGTAGGATAGGGTAGGGTAGAGGTGGGTAGGATAGGGTAGAGGTGGGTAGGATAGGGTAGAGGTGGGTAGGATAGGGTAGGGTAGAGGTGGGTAGGATAGGGTAGAGGTGGGTAGGATAGGATAGGATAGAGGTGGGTAGGACAGGGTAGAGATGGGTAGGATAGGGTAGAGGTGGGTAGGATAGGGTAGGGTGGAGGTGGGTAGGATAGGGTAGCATAGGGTAGGGTGGGTAGGATAGGGTAGAGGTGGGTAGGATAGGATAGGGTAGAGGTGGGTAGGATAGGATAGGGTAGAGGTGGGTAGGATAGGGTAGGATAGGGTAGGGGGGTAGGATAGGGTATAGGTGGGTAGGATAGGGTAGGGTAGAGGTGGGTAGGATAGGGTAGAGGTGGGTAGGATAGGGTAGAGGTGGGTAGGATAGGGTAGAGGTGGGTAGGATAGGGTAGAGGTGGGTAGGATAGGGTAGAGGTGGGTAGGAAAGGGTAGGGTGGGTAGGATAGGGTAGAGGTGGGTAGGATAGGGTAGAGGTGGATAGGATAGGATAGGGTAGAGGTGGGTAGGATAGGGTAGAGGTGGGTAGGATAGGGTAGAGGTGGGTAGGATGGGATAGGGTAGAGGTGGATAGGATAGGGTAGAGGTGGGTAGGATAGGGTAGAGGTGGGTAGGATAGGGTAGAGGTGGGTAGGATAGGGTAGAGGTGGGTAGGGTAGGGTAGGGTAGAGGTTGGTAGGACAGGGTAGAGGTGGGTAGGGTAGGGTAGGGTAGAGGTGGGTAGGATAGGGTAGAGATGGTTAGGATAGGATAGAGTAGAGTAGAGGTGGGTAGGATAGGATAGGGTAGAGGTGGGTAGGATAGGGTAGGGTAGAGGTGGGTAGGATAGAATATGGTAAATGTGGGTAGGATAGGATAGGGTAGAGGTGGGTAGGATAGGGTAGAGGTGGGTAGAATAGGGTAGAGGTGGGTAGGATAGGGTAGGGTAGAGGTGGGTAGGATAGGGTAGAGGTGGGTAGGATATAATAGGGTAGAGGTGGGTAGGATAGGGTAGAGGTGGGTAGGATAGGGTAGAGGTGGGTAGGATAGAATAGGGTAGAGGTGGGTAGAGTAGAGTAGGGTAGAGGTGGGTAGGATAGGGTAGGGTAGAGGTGGGTAGGATAGGGTAGAGTTGGGTAGGATAGGATAGGGTAGAGGTGGGTAGGATAGGGTAGAGGTTGGTAGGATAGGGTAGGGTGGGTATAGGTGGATAGGATAGGGTAGGATAGGGTAGGGTAGAGGTGGGTAGGATATGGTAGGGTAGGTAGGATAGGGTAGAGGTGGGTAGGATAGGATAGGGTAGAGGTGGGTAGGATAGGGTAGAGGTGGGTAGGATAGGGTAGGGTAGAGGTGGGTAGGATAGGGTAGGGTAGAGGTGGGTAGGATAGGGTAGGATAGGGTAGGGTGGGTAGGATAGGGTAGAGGTGGGTAGGATAGGAGAGGGTAGAGGTGGGTAGGATAGGGTAGGGTAGGGTGGGTAGGATAGGGTAGAGGTGGTTAGGATAGGGTAGAGGTGGGTAGGATAGGATAGGGTAGAGGTGGGTAGGATAGGGTAGGATAGGGTAGGGTGGGTAGGATAGGGTAGAGGTGGGTAGGATAGGGTAGAGGTGAGTAGGAAAGGATAGGGTAGAGGTGGGTAGTATAGGGTAGAGGTGGGTAGGATAGGGTAGAGGTGGATAGGATAGGGTAGAGGTGGGTAGGATAGGGTAGAGGTGGATAGGATAGGGTAGAGGTGGGTAGGATAGGGTAGAGGTGGGTAGGATAGGATAGGGTAGAGGTGGATAGGATAGGGTAGAGGTGGGTAGGATAGGGTAGAGGTGGGTAGGATAGGGTAGAGGTGGGTAGAATAGGGTAGAGGTGGGTAGGGTAGCGTAGGGTAGAGGTTGGTAGGACAGGGTAGAGGTGGGTAGGGTAGGGTAGAGGTGGGTAGGATAGGGTAGGATAGGGTAGGGTGGGTAGGATAGGGTAGAGGTGGGTAGGATAGGATAGGGTAGAGGTGGGTAGGATAGGGTAGAGATGGTTAGGATAGGATAGAGTAGAGGTGGGTAGGATAGGATAGGGTAGAGGTGGGTAGGATAGGGTAGAGGTGGGTAGGATAGGGTAGAGGTGGGTAGGATAGAATAGGGTAGAGGTGGGTGGGATAGGGTAGAGATGTTAGGACAGGGTAGGGTAGAGGTGGGTAGGATAGGGTAGAGGTGGGTAGGATAGGGTAGGGTAGAGGTGGGTAGGATAGGGTAGAGGTGGGTAGGATAGGGTAGAGGTGGGTAGGATAGGGTAGAGGTGGGTAGAATAGGGTAGGGTAGAGGTGGGTAGGATAGGGTATAGGTGGGTAGGATAGGATAGGATAGAGGTGGGTAGGACAGGGTAGAGGTGGGTAGGAAAGGGTAGAGGTGGGTAGGATAGGGTAGGGTAGAGGTGGGTAGGATAGGGTAGGATAGGGTGGGTAGGATAGGGTAGAGGTGGGTAGGATAGGATAGGGTAGAGGTGGGTAGGATAGGATAGGGTAGAGGTGGGTAGGATAGGGTAGAGGTGGGTAGGATAGGATAGGGTAGAGGTGGGTAGGATAGGGTAGGATAGGGTAGGGTGGGTAGGATAGGGTAGAGGTGGGTAGGATAGGGTAGAGGTGAGTAGGAAAGGATAGGGTAGAGGTGGGTAGTATAGGGTAGAGGTGGGTAGGATAGGGTAGAGGTGGATAGGATAGGGTAGAGGTGGGTAGGATAGGGTAGAGGTGGATAGGATAGGGTAGAGGTGGGTAGGATAGGGTAGAGGTGGGTAGGATAGGATAGGGTAGAGGTGGATAGGATAGGGTAGAGGTGGGTAGGATAGGGTAGAGGTGGGTAGGATAGGGTAGAGGTGGGTAGAATAGGGTAGAGGTGGGTAGGGTAGCGTAGGGTAGAGGTTGGTAGGACAGGGTAGAGGTGGGTAGGGTAGGGTAGAGGTGGGTAGGATAGGGTAGGGTAGAGGTGGGTAGGATAGGGTAGGGTGGGTAGGATAGGGTAGAGGTGGGTAGGATAGGATAGGGTAGAGGTGGGTAGGATAGGGTAGAGATGGTTAGGATAGGATAGAGTAGAGGTGGGTAGGATAGGATAGGGTAGAGGTGGGTAGGATAGGGTAGAGGTGGGTAGGATAGGGTAGAGGTGGGTAGGATAGAATAGGGTAGAGGTGGGTGGGATAGGGTAGAGATGGTTAGGACAGGGTAGGGTAGAGGTGGGTAGGATAGGGTAGAGGTGGGTAGGATAGGGTAGGGTAGAGGTGGGTAGGATAGGGTAGAGGTGGGTAGGATAGGGTAGAGGTGGGTAGAATAGGGTAGGGTAGAGGTGGGTAGGATAGGGTATAGGTGGGTAGGATAGGATAGGAAAGAGGTGGGTAGGACAGGGTAGAGGTGGGTAGGAAAGGGTAGAGGTGGGTAGGATAGGGTAGGGTAGAGGTGGGTAGGATAGGGTAGGATAGGGTGGGTAGGATAGGGTAGAGGTGGGTAGGATAGGATAGGGTAGAGGTGGGTAGGATAGGATAGGGTAGAGGTGGGTAGGATAGGGTAGAGGTGGGTAGGATAGGATAGGGTAGAGGTGGGTAGGATAGGGTAGGATAGGGTAGGGTGGGTAGGATAGGGTAGAGGTGGGTAGGATAGGGTAGAGGTGAGTAGGAAAGGATAGGGTAGAGGTGGGTAGTATAGGGTAGAGGTGGGTAGGATAGGGTAGAGGTGGGTAGGATAGGGTAGAGGTGGGTAGGATAGGGTAGAGGTGGATAGGATAGGGTAGAGGTGGGTAGGATAGGGTAGAGGTGGGTAGGATAGGGTAGAGGTGGGTAGGATAGGGTAGAGGTGGGTAGGATAGGGTAGAGGTGGGTAGGGTAGGGTAGGGTAGAGGTTGGTAGGACAGGGTAGAGGTGGGTAGGGTAGGGTAGAGGTGGGTAGGATAGGGTAGGGTAGAGGTGGGTAGGATAGGGTAGGATAGGGTAGGGTGGGTAGGATAGGGTAGAGGTGGGTAGGATAGGATAGGGTAGAGGTGGGTAGGATAGGGTAGAGATGGTTAGGATAGGATAGAGTAGAGGTGGGTAGGATAGGATAGGGTAGAGGTGGGTAGGACATGGTAGAGTGGGTAGGAAGGGTAGGGTAGAGGTGGATAGGATAGGGTAGAGGTGGGTAGGATAGGGTAGAGGTGGGTAGGTAGATAGGGTAGAGGTGGGTAGGACATGGTAGAGATGGGTAGGACAGGGTAGGGTAGAGGTGGGTAGGATAGGGTAGAGGTGGGTAGGATAGGGTAGAGGTGGGTAGGATAGGGTAGAGGTGGGTAGGATAGAATAGGGTAGAGGTGGGTGGGATAGGGTAGAGATGGGTAGGACAGGGTAGGGTAGAGGTGGGTAGGATAGGGTAGAGGTGGGTAGGATAGGGTAGGGTAGAGGTGGGTAGGATAGGGTAGAGGTGGGTAGGATAGGGTAGAGGTGGGTAGGATAGGGTAGAGGTGGGTAGGATAGGGTAGAGGTGGGTAGGATAGGGTAGGGTAGAGGTGGGTAGGATAGGGTAGAGGTGGGTAGGATAGGATAGGATAGAGGTGGGTAGGACAGGGTAGAGGTGGGTAGGATAGGGTAGAGGTGGGTAGGATAGGGTAGGGTAGAGGTGGGTAGGATAGGGTAGGATAGGGTAGGGTGGGTAGGATAGGGTAGAGGTGGGTAGGATAGGATAGGGTAGAGGTGGGTAGGATAGGATAGGGTAGAGGTGGGTAGGATAGGGTAGGATAGGGTAGGGTGGGTAGGATAGGGTAGAGGTGGGTAGGATAGGAAAGGATAGAGGTGGGTAGGATAGGTTAGAGGTGGGTAGGATAGGATAGGGTAGAGGTGGGTAGGATAGGGTAGGATAGGGTAGGGTGGGTAGGATAGGGTAGAGGTGGGTAGGATAGGGTAGAGGTGAGTAGGAAAGGATAGGGTAGAGGTGGGTAGTATAGGGTAGAGGTGGGTAGGATAGGGTAGAGGTGGATAGGATAGGGTAGAGGTGGGTAGGATAGGGTAGAGGTGGATAGGATAGGGTAGAGGTGGGTAGGATAGGGTAGAGGTGGGTAGGATAGGATAGGGTAGAGGTGGATAGGATAGGGTAGAGGTGGGTAGGATAGGGTAGAGGTGGGTAGGATAGGGTAGAGGTGGGTAGAATAGGGTAGAGGTGGGTAGGGTAGCGTAGGGTAGAGGTTGGTAGGACAGGGTAGAGGTGGGTAGGGTAGGGTAGAGGTGGGTAGGATAGGGTAGGGTAGAGGTGGGTAGGATAGGGTAGGGTGGGTAGGATAGGGTAGAGGTGGGTAGGATAGGATAGGGTAGAGGTGGGTAGGATAGGGTAGAGATGGTTAGGATAGGATAGAGTAGAGGTGGGTAGGATAGGATAGGGTAGAGGTGGGTAGGATAGGGTAGAGGTGGGTAGGATAGGGTAGAGGTGGGTAGGATAGAATAGGGTAGAGGTGGGTGGGATAGGGTAGAGATGGTTAGGACAGGGTAGGGTAGAGGTGGGTAGGATAGGGTAGAGGTGGGTAGGATAGGGTAGGGTAGAGGTGGGTAGGATAGGGTAGAGGTGGGTAGGATAGGGTAGAGGTGGGTAGGATAGGGTAGAGGTGGGTAGAATAGGGTAGGGTAGAGGTGGGTAGGATAGGGTATAGGTGGGTAGGATAGGATAGGATAGAGGTGGGTAGGACAGGGTAGAGGTGGGTAGGAAAGGGTAGAGGTGGGTAGGATAGGGTAGGGTAGAGGTGGGTAGGATAGGGTAGGATAGGGTGGGTAGGATAGGGTAGAGGTGGGTAGGATAGGATAGGGTAGAGGTGGGTAGGATAGGATAGGGTAGAGGTGGGTAGGATAGGGTAGAGGTGGGTAGGATAGGATAGGGTAGAGGTGGGTAGGATAGGGTAGGATAGGGTAGGGTGGGTAGGATAGGGTAGAGGTGGGTAGGATAGGGTAGAGGTGAGTAGGAAAGGATAGGGTAGAGGTGGGTAGTATAGGGTAGAGGTGGGTAGGATAGGGTAGAGGTGGGTAGGATAGGGTAGAGGTGGGTAGGATAGGGTAGAGGTGGATAGGATAGGGTAGAGGTGGGTAGGATAGGGTAGAGGTGGGTAGGATAGGGTAGAGGTGGGTAGGATAGGGTAGAGGCGGGTAGGATAGGGTAGAGGTGGGTAGGGTAGGGTAGGGTAGAGGTTGGTAGGACAGGGTAGAGGTGGGTAGGGTAGGGTAGAGGTGGGTAGGATAGGGTAGGGTAGAGGTGGGTAGGATAGGGTAGGATAGGGTAGGGTGGGTAGGATAGGGTAGAGGTGGGTAGGATAGGATAGGGTAGAGGTGGGTAGGATAGGGTAGAGATGGTTAGGATAGGATAGAGTAGAGGTGGGTAGGATAGGATAGGGTAGAGGTGGGTGGGACATGGTAGAGATGGGTAGGACAGGGTAGGGTAGAGGTGGGTAGGATAGGGTAGAGGTGGGTAGGATAGGGTAGAGGTGGGTAGGATAGAATAGGGTAGAGGTGGGTGGGACATGGTAGAGATGGGTAGGACAGGGTAGGGTAGAGGTGGGTAGGATAGGGTAGAGGTGGGTAGGATAGGGTAGAGGTGGGTAGGATAGGGTAGAGGTGGGTAGGAAAGAATAGGGTAGAGGTGGGTGGGATAGGGTAGAGATGGGTAGGACAGGGTAGGGTAGAGGTGGGTAGGATAGGGTAGAGGTGGGTAGGATAGGGTAGGGTAGAGGTGGGTAGGATAGGGTAGAGGTGGGTAGGATAGGGTAGAGGTGGGTAGGATAGGGTAGAGGTGGGTAGGATAGGGTAGAGGTGGGTAGAATAGGGTAGGGTAGAGGTGGGTAGGATAGGGTAGAGGTGGGTAGGATAGGATAGGATAGAGGTGGGTAGGACAGGGTAGACGTGGGTAGGATAGGGTAGAGGTGGGTAGGATAGGGTAGGGTAGAGGTGGGTAGGATAGGGTAGGATAGGTTAGGGTGGGTAGGATAGGGTAGAGGTGGGTAGGATAGGATAGGGTAGAGGCGGGTAGGATAGGATAGGGTAGAGGTGGGCAGGATAGGGTAGGATAGGGTAGGGTGGGTAGGATAGGGTAGAGGTGGGTAGGATAGGAAAGGATAGAGGTGGGTAGGATAGGGTAGGATAGGGTAGGGTGGGTAGGATACGGTAGAGGTGGGTAGGATAGGGTAGAGGTGGGTAGGATAGGATAGGGTAGAGGTGGGTAGGATAGGGTAGGATAGGGTAGGGTGGGTAGGATAGGGTAGAGGTGGGTAGGATAGGGTAGAGGTGAGTAGGAAAGGATAGGGTAGAGGTGGGTAGTATAGGGTAGAGGTGGGTAGGATAGGGTAGAGGTGGATAGGATAGGGTAGAGGTGGGTAGGATAGGGTAGAGGTGGATAGGATAGGGTAGAGGTGGGTAGGATAGGGTAGAGGTGGGTAGGATAGGATAGGGTAGAGGTGGATAGGATAGGGTAGAGGTGGGTAGGATAGGGTAGAGGTGGGTAGGATAGGGTAGAGGTGGGTAGGATAGGGTAGAGATGGGTAGGGTAGGGTAGGGTAGGGTAGAGGTTGGTAGGACAGGGTAGAGGTGGGTAGGGTAGGGTAGAGGTGGGTAGGATAGGGTAGGGTAGAGGTGGGTAGGATAGGGTAGGATAGGGTAGGGTGGGTAGGATAGGGTAGAGGTGGGTAGGATAGGATAGGGTAGAGGTGGGTAGGATAGGGTAGAGATGGTTAGGATAGGATAGAGTAGAGGTGGGTAGGATAGGATAGGGTAGAGGTGGGTAGGATAGGGTAGAGGTGGGTAGGATAGGGTAGAGGTGGGTAGGATAGAATAGGGTAGAGGTGGGTGGGATAGGGTAGAGATGGGTAGGACAGGGTAGGGTAGAGGTGGGTAGGATAGGGTAGAGGTGGGTAGGATAGGGTAGGGTAGAGGTGGGTAGGATAGGGTAGAGGTGGGTAGGATAGGGTAGAGGTGGGTAGAATAGGGTAGGGTAGAGGTGGGTAGGATAGGGTAGAGGTGGGTAGGATAGGATAGGATAGGATAGAGGTGGCTAGGACAGGGTAGAGGTGGGTAGGATAGGGTAGAGGTGGGTAGGATAGGGTAGGGTAGAGGTGGGTAGGATAGGGTAGGATAGGGTAGGGTGGGTAGGATAGGGTAGAGGTGGGTAGGATAGGATAGGGTAGAGGTGGGTAGGATAGGATAGGGTAGAGGTGGGTAGGATAGGGTAGAGGTGGGTAGGATAGGATAGGGTAGAGGTGGGTAGGATAGGGTAGGATAGGGTAGGGCGGGTAGGATAGGGTAGAGGTGGGTAGGATAGGGTAGAGGTGAGTAGGAAAGGATAGGGTAGAGGTGGGTAGTATAGGGTAGAGGTGGGTAGGATAGGGTAGAGGTGGATAGGATAGGGTAGAGGTGGATAGGATAGGGTAGAGGTGGATAGGATATGGTAGAGGTGGGTAGGATAGGGTAGAGGTGGGTAGGATAGGATAGGGTAGAGGTTGATAGGGTAGGGTAGAGGTGGGTAGGATATGGTAGGGTGGGTAGGATAGGGTGGAGGTGGGTAGGATAGGATAGGGTAGAGGTGGGTAGGATAGGGTAGAGGTGGGTAGGATAGGGTAGGGTAGAGGTGGGTAGGATAGGATAGGGTAGAGGTGGGTAGGATAGGGTAGAGATGGTTAGGATAGGATAGAGTAGAGGTGGGTAGGATAGGATAGGGTAGAGGTGGGTAGGATAGGGTAGAGGTGGGTAGGATAGGGTAGAGGTGGGTAGGATAGAATAGGGTAGAGGTGGGTGGGATAGGGTAGAGATGGTTAGGACAGGGTAGGGTAGAGGTGGGTAGGATAGGGTAGAGGTGGGTAGGATAGGGTAGGGTAGAGGTGGGTAGGATAGGGTAGAGGTGGGTAGGATAGGGTAGAGGTGGGTAGGATAGGGTAGAGGTGGGTAGAATAGGGTAGGGTAGAGGTGGGTAGGATAGGGTATAGGTGGGTAGGATAGGATAGGATAGAGGTGGGTAGGACAGGGTAGAGGTGGATAGGAAAGGGTAGAGGTGGGTAGGATAGGGTAGGGTAGAGGTGGGTAGGATAGGGTAGGATAGGGTGGGTAGGATAGGGTAGAGGTGGGTAGGATAGGATAGGGTAGAGGTGGGTAGGATAGGATAGGGTAGAGGTGGGTAGGATAGGGTAGAGGTGGGTAGGATAGGATAGGGTAGAGGTGGGTAGGATAGGGTAGGATAGGGTAGGGTAGGTAGGATAGGGTAGAGGTGGGTAGGATAGGGTAGAGGTGAGTAGGAAAGGATAGGGTAGAGGTGGGTAGTATAGGGTAGAGGTGGGTAGGATAGGGTAGAAGTGGGTAGGATAGGGTAGAGGTGGGTAGGATAGGGTAGAGGTGGATAGGATAGGGTAGAGGTGGGTAGGATAGGGTAGAGGTGGGTAGGATAGGGTAGAGGTGGGTAGGATAGGGTAGAGGCGGGTAGGATAGGGTAGAGGTGGGTAGGGTAGGGTAGGGTAGAGGTTGGTAGGACAGGGTAGAGGTGGGTAGGGTAGGGTAGAGGTGGGTAGGATAGGGTAGAGGTGGGTAGGAAAGAATAGGGTAGAGGTGGGTTGGACATGGTAGAGATGGGTAGGACAGGGTAGGGTAGAGGTGGGTAGGATAGGGTAGAGGTGGGTAGGATAGGGTAGAGGTGGGTAGGATAGGGTAGAGGTGGGTAGGAAAGAATAGGGTAGAGGTGGGTGGGATAGGGTAGAGATGGGTAGGACAGGGTAGGGTAGAGGTGGGTAGGATAGGGTAGAGGTGGGTAGGATAGGGTAGGGTAGAGTTGGGTAGGATAGGGTAGAGGTGGGTAGGATAGGGTAGAGGTGGGTAGGATAGGGTAGAGGTGGGTAGGATAGGGTAGAGGTGGGTAGAATAGGGTAGGGTAGAGGTGGGTAGGATAGGGTAGAGGTGGGTAGGATAGGATAGGATAGAGGTGGGTAGGACAGGGTAGACGTGGGTAGGATAGGGTAGAGGTGGGTAGGATAGGGTAGGGTAGAGGTGGGTAGGATAGGGTAGGATAGGGTAGGGTGGGTAGGATAGGGTAGAGGTGGGTAGGATAGGATAGGGTAGAGGCGGGTAGGATAGGATAGGGTAGAGGTGGGTAGGATAGGATATAGAGGTGGGTAGGATAGGGTAGGATAGGGTAGGGTGGGTAGGATAGGGTAGAGGTGGGTAGGATAGGGTAGAGGTGGGTAGGATAGGATAGGGTAGAGGTGGGTAGGATAGGGTAGGATAGGGTAGGGTGGGTAGGATAGGGTAGAGGTGGGTAGGATAGGGTAGAGGTGAGTAGGAAAGGATAGGGTAGAGGTGGGTAGTATAGGGTAGAGGTGGGTAGGATAGGGTAGAGGTGGATAGGATAGGGTAGAGGTGGGTAGGATAGGGTAGAGGTGGATAGGATAGGGTAGAGGTGGGTAGGATAGGGTAGAGGTGGGTAGGATAGGATAGGGTAGAGGTGGATAGGATAGGGTAGAGGTGGGTAGGATAGGGTAGAGGTGGGTAGGATAGGGTAGAGGTGGGTAGGATAGGGTAGAGATGGGTAGGGTAGGGTAGGGTAGGGTAGAGGTTGGTAGGACAGGGTAGAGGTGGGTAGGGTAGGGTAGAGGTGGGTAGGATAGGGTAGGGTAGAGGTGGGTAGGATAGGGTAGGATAGGGTAGGGTGGGTAGGATAGGGTAGAGGTGGGTAGGATAGGATAGGGTAGAGGTGGGTAGGATAGGGTAGAGATGGTTAGGATAGGATAGAGTAGAGGTGGGTAGGATAGGATAGGGTAGAGGTGGGTAGGATAGGGTAGAGGTGGGTAGGATAGGGTAGAGGTGGGTAGGATAGAATAGGGTAGAGGTGGGTGGGATAGGGTAGAGATGGGTAGGACAGGGTAGGGTAGAGGTGGGTAGGATAGGGTAGAGGTGGGTAGGATAGGGTAGGGTAGAGGTGGGTAGGATAGGGTAGAGGTGGGTAGGATAGGGTAGAGGTGGGTAGGATAGGGTAGAGGTGGGTAGGATAGGGTAGAGGTGGGTAGAATAGGGTAGGGTAGAGGTGGGTAGGATAGGGCAGAGGTGGGTAGGATAGGATAGGATAGGATAGAGGTGGGTAGGACAGGGTAGAGGTGGGTAGGATAGGGTAGAGGTGGGTAGGATAGGGTAGGGTAGAGGTGGGTAGGATAGGGTAGGATAGGGTAGGGTGGGTAGGATAGGGTAGAGGTGGGTAGGATAGGATAGGGTAGAGGTGGGTAGGATAGGATAGGGTAGAGGTGGGTAGGATAGGGTAGAGGTGGGTAGGATAGGATAGGGTAGAGGTGGGTAGGATAGGGTAGGATAGGGTAGGGCGGGTAGGATAGGGTAGAGGTGGGTAGGATAGGGTAGAGGTGAGTAGGAAAGGATAGGGTAGAGGTGGGTAGTATAGGGTAGAGGTGGGTAGGATAGGGTAGAGGTGGATAGGATAGGGTAGAGGTGGGTAGGATAGGGTAGAGGTGGATAGGATATGGTAGAGGTGGGTAGGATAGGGTAGAGGTGGGTAGGATAGGATAGGGTAGAGGTGGATAGGGTAGGGTAGAGGTGGGTAGGATATGGTAGGGTGGGTAGGATAGGGTGGAGGTGGGTAGGATAGGATAGGGTAGAGGTGGGTAGGATAGGGTAGAGGTGGGTAGGATAGGGTAGGGTAGAGGTGGGTAGGATAGGATAGGGTAGAGGTGGGTAGGATAGGATAGGGTAGAGGTGGGTAGGATAGGAAAGGGTAGGGTAGAGGTGGGTAGGGTAGGGTAAGGGGGGTAGGATAGGATAGGGTAGAGGTGGGTTAGATAGGGTAGAGGTGGGTAGGGTAGGATAGGGTAGAGGTGGGTAGGATAGGGTAGAGGTGGGTAAGATAGGGTAGAGGTGGGTAGGATAGGATAGGATAGAGGTGGGTAGGATAGGATAGGGTAGAGGTGGGTAGGATATAATAGGGTAGAGGTGGGTAGGATAGGATAGGGTAGAGGTTGGTAGGATAGGATAGGGTGGATGTGGGTAGGATAGGGTAGGGTAGAGGTTGGTAGGATAGGATAGGGTAGAGGTGGGTAGGGTAGGGTAGGGTAGAGGTGGGTAGGATGGGGTAGGTTATAGGTGGGTAGGATAGGGTAGAGGTGGGTAGGAAAGGATAGGGTAGAGGTGGGTAGGATAGGGTAGAGGTGGGTAGGATAGGGTAGGGTGGGTAGAGGTGGATAGGATAGGGTAGGGTAGAGGTGGGTAGGATATGGTAGGGTGGGTAGGATAGGGTAGAGGTGGGTAGGATAGGATAGGGTAGAGGTGGGTAGGATAGGGTATAGGTGGGTAGGATAGGGTAGAGGTGGGTAGGATAGGGTAGGGTAGAGGTGGGAAGGATAGGGTAGGATAGGGTAGGGTGGGTAGGATAGGGTAGAGGTGGGTAGGATAGGATAGGGTAGAGGTGGGTAGGATAGGGTAGGATAGGGTAGGGTGGGTAGGATAGGGTAGAGGTGGGTAGGATAGGGTAGAGGTGGGTAGGATAGGATAGGGTAGAGGTGGGTAGGTTAGGGTAGGATAGGGTAGGGTGGGTAGGATAGGGTAGAGGTGGGTAGGATAGGGTAGAGGTGGGTAGGATAGGGTAGAGGTGGGTAGGATAGGGTAGAGGTGGGTAGGATAGGGTAGAGGTGGATAGGATAGGGTAGAGGTGGGTAGGATAGGGTAGAGGTGGGTAGGATAGGGTAGAGGTGGGTAGGATAGGGTAGAGGTGGGTAGGGTAGGGTAGGGTAGAGGTTGGTAGGACAGGGTAGAGGTGGGTAGGGTAGGCTAGGGTAGAGGTGGGTAGGATAGGGTAGAGATGGTTAGGATAGGATAGAGTAGAGGTGGGTAGGATAGGATAGGGTAGAGGTGGTTAGGATAGGGTAGAGGTGGGTAGGATAGGGTAGGGTGGGTATAGGTGGATAGGATAGGGTAGGATAGGGTAGGGTAGAGGTGGGTAGGATATGGTAGGGTAGAGGTGGGTAGGATAGGGTAGAGTTGGGTAGGATAGGATAGGGTAGAGGTGGGTAGGATAGGGTAGAGGTTGGTAGGATAGGGTAGGGTGGGTATAGGTGGATAGGATAGGGTAGGATAGGGTAGGGTAGAGGTGGGTAGGATATGGTAGGGTAGGTAGGATAGGGTAGAGGTGGGTAGGATAGGATAGGGTAGAGGTGGGTAGGATAGGGTAGAGGTGGGTAGGATAGGGTAGGGTAGAGGTGGGTAGGATAGGGTAGGGTAGAGGTGGGCAGGATAGGGTAGGATAGGGTAGGGTGGGTAGGATAGGGTAGAGGTGGGTAGGATAGGAGAGGGTAGAGGTGGGTAGGATAGGGTAGGGTAGGGTGGGTAGGATAGGGTAGAGGTGGTTAGGATAGGGTAGAGGTGGGTAGGATAGGATAGGGTAGAGGTGGGTAGGATAGGGTAGGATAGGGTAGGGTGGGTAGGATAGGGTAGAGGTGGGTAGGATAGGAAAGGGTAGAGGTGGGTAGGATAGGGTAGGATAGGGTAGGGTGGGTAGGATAGGGTAGAGGTGGGTAGGATAGGGTAGAGGTGGGTAGGATAGGATAGGGTAGAGGTGGGTAGGATAGGGTAGGATAGGGTAGGGTGGGTAGGATAGGGTAGAGGTGGGTAGGATAGGGTAGAGGTGAGTAGGAAAGGATAGGGTAGAGGTGGGTAGTATAGGGTAGAGGTGGGTAGGATAGGGTAGAGGTGGATAGGATAGGGTAGAGGTGGGTAGGATAGGGTAGAGGTGGATAGGATAGGGTAGAGGTGGGTAGGATAGGGTAGAGGTGGGTAGGATAGGATAGGGTAGAGGTGGATAGGATAGGGTAGAGGTGGGTAGGATAGGGTAGAGGTGGGTAGGATAGGGTAGAGGTGGGTAGGATAGGGTAGAGGTGGGTAGGGTAGGGTAGGGTAGGGTAGAGGTTGGTAGGACAGGGTAGAAGTGGGTAGGGTAGGGTAGAGGTGGGTAGGATAGGGTAGGGTAGAGGTGGGTAGGATAGGGTAGGATAGGGTAGGGTGGGTAGGATAGGGTAGAGGTGGGTAGGATAGGATAGGGTAGAGGTGGGTAGGATAGGGTAGAGATGGTTAGGATAGGATAGAGTAGAGGTGGGTAGGATAGGATAGGGTAGAGGTGGGTAGGATAGGGTAGAGGTGGGTAGGATAGGGTAGAGGTGGGTAGGATAGAATAGGGTAGAGGTGGGTGGGATAGGGTAGAGATGGGTAGGACAGGGTAGGGTAGAGGTGGGTAGGATAGGGTAGAGGTGGGTAGGATAGGGTAGGGTAGAGGTGGGTAGGATAGGGTAGAGGTGGGTAGGATAGGGTAGAGGTGGGTAGGATAGGGTAGAGGTGGGTAGGATAGGGTAGAGGTGGGTAGAATAGGGTAGGGTAGAGGTGGGTAGGATAGGGTAGAAGTGGGTAGGATAGGATAGGATAGAGGTGGGTAGGACAGGGTAGAGGTGGGTAGGATAGGGTAGAGGTGGGTAGGATAGGGTAGGGTAGAGGTGGGTAGGATAGGGTAGGATAGGGTAGGGTGGGTAGGATAGGGTAGAGGTGGGTAGGATAGGATAGGGTAGAGGTGGGTAGGATAGGATAGGGTAGAGGTGGGTAGGATAGGGTAGAGGTGGGTAGGATAGGATAGGGTAGAGGTGGGTAGGATAGGGTAGGATAGGGTAGGGCGGGTAGGATAGGGTAGAGGTGGGTAGGATAGGGTAGAGGTGAGTAGTAAAGGATAGGGTAGAGGTGGGTAGTATAGGGTAGAGGTGGGTAGGATAGGGTAGAGGTGGATAGGATAGGGTAGAGGTGGGTAGGATAGGGTAGAGGTGGATAGGATATGGTAGAGGTGGGTAGGATAGGGTAGAGGTGGGTAGGATAGGATAGGGTAGAGGTGGATAGGATAGGGTAGAGGTGGGTAGGATAGGGTAGAGGTGGGTAGGATAGGGTAGAGGTGGGTAGGATAGGGTAGAGGTGGGTAGGGTAGGGTAGGGTAGAGGTTGGTAGGACAGGGTAGAGGTGGGTAGGGTAGGGTAGAGGTCGGTAGGATAGGGTAGGGTAGAGGTGGGTAGGATAGGGTAGGATAGGGTAGGGTGGGTAGGATAGGGTAGAGGTGGGTAGGATAGGATAGGGTAGAGGTGGGTAGGATAGGGTAGAGATGGTTAGGATAGGATAGAGTAGAGGTGGGTAGGATAGGATAGGTTAGAGGTGGGTAGGATAGGGTAGAGGTGGGTAGGATAGGGTAGAGGTGGGTAGGATAGAATAGGGTAGAGGTGGGTGGGATAGGGTAGAGATGGGTAGGACAGGGTAGGGTAGAGGTGGGTAGGATACGGTAGAGGTGGGTAGGGTAGGGTAGAGGTGGGTAGGATAGGGTAGAGGTGGGTAGGATAGGGTAGAGGTGGGTAGGATAGGGTAGAGGTGGGAAGAATAGGGTAGGGTAGAGGTGGGTAGGATAGGGTAGAGGTGGGTAGGATAGGATAGGATAGAGGTGGGTAGGACAGGGTAGAGGTGGGTAGGATAGGGTAGAGGTGGGTAGGATAGGGTAGGGTAGAGGTGGGTAGGATAGGGTAGGATAGGGTAGGGTGGGTAGGATAGGGTAGAGGTGGGTAGGATAGGATAGGGTAGAGGTGGGTAGGATAGGATAGGGTAGAGGTGGGTAGGATAGGGTAGGATAGGGAAGGGTGGGTAGGATAGGGTAGAGGTGGGTAGGATAGGGTAGAGGTGGGTAGGATAGGATAGGGTAGAGGTGGGTAGGATAGGGTAGAGGTGGGTAGGATGGGGTAGAGGTGGGTAGGATAGGGTAGAGGTGGGTAGCAAAGGATAGGGTAGAGGTGGGTAGGGTAGGGTAGAGGTGGGTAGGATAGGGTAGAGGTGGGTAGAATAGGGTAGAGGTGGATAGGATAGGGTAGAGGTGGGTAGGATAGGGTAGAGGTGGGTAGGATAGGGTAGAGGTGGGTAGGGTAGGGTAGGGTAGAGGTTGGTAGGACACGGTAGAGGTGGGTAGGGTAGGGTTGGGTAGAGGTGGGTAGGATAGGGTAGAGATGGTTAGGATAGGATAGAGTAGAGTAGAGGTGGGTAGGATAGGATAGGGTAGAGGTGGGTAGGATAGGGTAGGGTAGAGGTGGGTAGGATAGAATAGGGTAGAGGTGGGTAGGATAGGATAGGGTAGAGGTGGGTAGGATAGGGTAGAGGTGGGTAGGATAGGGTAGAGGTGGGTAGGATAGGGTAGGGTAGAGGTGGGTAGGATATAATAGGGTAGATGTGGGTAGGATAGGGTAGAGATGGGTAGGATAGGGTAGAGGTGGGTAGGATATAATAGGGTAGATGTGGGTAGGATAGGGTAGAGATGGGTAGGATAGGGTAGAGGTGGGTAGGATAGGATAGGGTAGGGTAAAGGTGGGTAGGATAGGGTATTGGTGGGTAGGATAGGGTAGAGGTGGGTAGGATAGGATAGGATAGAGGTGGGTAGGATAGGGTAGAGGTGGGTAGGATAGCATAGGGTAGAGGTGGGTAGGATAGGATAGGGTAGAGGTGGGTAGGATAGGGTAGGGTAGAGGTGGGTAGGATAGGATAGGATAGAGGTGGGTAGGACAGGGTAGAGGTGGGTAGGATAGGGTAGGGTAGAGGTGGTTAGGATAGGATAGAGGTGGGTAGGATAGGGTAGGGTAGAGGTGGGTAGGACAGGGTAGAGGTGGGTAGGATAGGGTAGAGGTGGGTAGGATAGGATAGGGTAGAGGTGGATTGGATAGGGTAGGGTAGAGGTGGGTAGGACAGGGTAGAGGTGGGTAGGATATAATAGGGTAGAGGTGGGTAGGATAGGATTGGGTAGAGGTGGATAGGATAGGATAGGGTAGAGGTGGGTAGGATAGGGTAGGGTAGAGGTGGTTAGGATAGGGTAGAGGTGGATAGGATAGGATAGGATAGAGGTGGGTAGGATAGGGTAGAGGTGGGTAGGGTAGGGTAGGCTATGATAGGGTAGGACAAGGTAGGGTGGAGGTGGGCAGGGTAGGGTAGGGGTGGGTAGCAAATAAACACAATTTGCCATGTCTTGTGTGTTTTCATATGATATCTGAGTGTCTCAAATAAATCCTTACGAGAAACAACTGTGTGCAAATCTAAGTAACATACCCACCATAATCCATTCTCCGTTTTGCACCACGACCCCCTGAAGTCGGGAACGCTGATGTGACAACTTCTGTCTGTAGCGTCTGAACCGATTGAGCTACAAACGAATACGAACCCACTATGGAAAGAGGAGACACTCGTGAACACGATGGTGTTCTTCGTTTTGTCACAGGACTCGTCTGAAGGTAGCCCATACAAAATCAATGTGTGTAGGTAGTTTTGTGGCAACAAAAATAAAGGTTTAAAATGTTTTTGTAAAAAAAAAAGAAGATCTTTCTTATATCTTCTAGATACAGGACACTTCAACACCTTGTTTCTTATGATTTATTTATTTAATGTCTTTTTGTCTTTTTTTTTATATTTATGAACGTGTTGTTCAATGCGTTTCTATGGACCGTAGTAATAAAGGCCAAATTCAATATGTTATCAAATAATAAAAAACACATTTGTTAATACCTAAAAAGGGTCCTAAAATTCAAAAATCAAATAACTAAATGACCATCTTGAAAGAAGCCACAGTTACTTCTTCAAAATAAATAGAGGAAGCCACAGTTAGTTCTTCAAAATAAATAGAGGAAGCCACAGTTAGTTCCTCAAAATAAATAGAGGAAGTCAGTTAGTTCCTCTAAATAAATAAAGGAAGCCACAGTTAGTTCCTCAAAATAAATAATGGAAGCCACAGTTAGTTCCTCAAAATAAATAATGGAAGTCACAGTTAGTTCCTCAAAATTAATAAAGGAAGCCACAGGTAGTTCCTCAAAATAAATAGAGGAAACTACAGTTAGTTCCTCAAAATAAATAGAGGAAGTCAGTTAGTTCCTCAAAATAAATAAAGGAAGCCACAGTTAGTTCCTCAAAATAAATAATGGAAGCCACAGTTAGTTCCTCAAAATAAATAATGGAAGTCACAGTTAGTTCCTCAAAATTAATAAAGGAAGCCACAGTTAGTTCCTCAAAATAAATAGAGGAAGCCACAGTTAGTTCCTCAAAATAAATAGAGGAAGCCACAGTTAGTTCCTCAAAATATATAGAGGAAGCCACAGTTAGTTCCTCAAAATAAATAGAGGAAGCCACAGTTAGTTCCTCAAAATAAATAGAGGAAGCCACAGTTAGTTCCTCAAAATAAATAGAGGAAGCCACAGTTAGTTCCTCAAAATAAATAGAGGAAGCCACAGTTAGTTCCTCAAAATAAATAGAGGAAGCTACAGTTAGTTCCTCAAAATAAATAGAGGAAGCTACAGTTAGTTCCTCAAAATAAATAGAGGAAGCTACAGTTAGTTCCTCAAAATAAATAGAGGAAGCTACAGTTAGTTCCTCAAAATGAATAGAGGAAGCTAGGGTTAGTTCCTCTAAATAAATAAAGGAAGTCACAGTTAGTTCCTCAAAATGAATAGAGGAAGCTAGGGTTAGTTCCTCTAAATAAATAAAGGAAGCCACAGTTAGTTCCTCTAAATAAATAAAGGAAGCCACAGTTCGATCCTCATAACAATATTTTACATTTACGTGACCTTTTAGTAATTTAGCAGAGGTTCTTCTCTCTGGAGCAACTAACAGTATAATTTAAATATTTATAAGGAATATAAGGTTAATAAAATGTCCTATCAGCCCGCATGGGTTTCCAACCGAGTGTCTGCTATCAAAGCATTGTTTTGTTTTTAATCGCCTCTAATAACACTAATAACTAATGACTAATAACACTGATAACTAATGACTAATAGCACTAATAACTAATGACTAATACCACTAATAACTAATGACTAATAACACTAATAACTAATGACTAATAGCACTAATAACTAATGACTAATAACACTAATAACTAATGACTAATAACACTAATAACTAATGACTAATAACACTAATAACTAATGACTAATAACACAAATAACTAATGACTAATAACACTAATAAGTAATGACTAATAACACTAATAACTAATGACTAATAACACTAATAACTAATGACTAATAAAACTAATAACTAATGACTAATAACACTAATAACTAATAACACTAATAACTAATGAATAATAACACTAATAACTAATGACTAATAACACTAATAACTAATGACTAATACCACTAATAACTAATGACTAATAACACTAATAACTAATGACTAATAACACTAATAACTAATGACTAATAAAACTAATAACTAATGACTAATAACACTAATAACTAATAACACTAATAACTAATGAATAATAACACTAATAACTAATGACTAATAACACTAATAACTAATGACTAATACCACTAATAACTAATGACTAATAACACTAATAACTAATGACTAATAACAGTAATAACTAATGACTAATAACACGGTAGAGAGTCATTTAGTGGCGACGACGTCCTTAAAACAAGATGACATAGTTGTGAGGTCGGCTGTTATAACCTTCTGTCCAATTACAACCCACCATGATACACACACACACCCATCCCAACACACACCCTTCTACGCACGCACACACACACACACACACACACACACACACACACACACACACACACACACACACACACACACACACACACACACACACACACACACACACACACACACACACACACACACACACACACACACACACACACACACACCCCTCCAAGCTACAGTGGGTAGTGTGAGGCAGCTGCCAACATCTGTCTCAGGTTTCTGTGAACCGCTCTATTCTCTGAACTCCTGTTTCTAGGTGGACAGCTATTCAGACTGCCTCTTCTAGTTCGTGTGTGTGTGTGTGTGTGTGCGTGAGTGTGTGCATGAGTGTGTGTATCTGTGTGTGTGTGTGTGTGTGTATCTGTGTGTGTGTGTGTCTGCGTGTGTGTGTGTCTGTGTGTTTGGACTGACTATACGGATCAGACCTGAAGAGTGTCGTAGTCTGAGGGCGCCTGGGGAAAAGGGACGTTAAACTAATGTTTGGAGTCGGCGGTGGCGCGAGGCTGGCAGGCAGGCAGTTCGACAGCTGTGGCCAGGGAGCAGGTGACGTCGGAAGGCAGAGAGAGAGCCACACATCTCCCTGACATCCACCGTTAGGAGACCAGACAGTCTTCATAAATAATCTTCCAACAATCTGCCTCCCTCTCCCTCTCCCCCAACCACAACTCTCTTATTGTAAATGAGTTTTAAAGGCTCAAATCAAACATCTGTCACGTTAGAATATACAAATTAATTATGCAGCTTCTCCCCATCAAGAATCGTATAACAACGTTGTAAGCCTCGAGCCGCAAGGCTTCAGAGAGACAGAGAGGAACAGAGAGGAACAGAGAGACAGAGAGGAACAGAGAGACAGAGAGGAACAGAGAGGAACAGAGAGACAGAGAGGAACAGAGAGACAGAGAGACAGAGAGGAACAGAGAGACAGAGATACAGAGAGGAACAGAGACAGAGAGGAACAGAGAGGAACAGAGAGACAGAGAGGAACAGAGAGGAACAGAGAGACAGAGAGGAACAGAGAGACAGAGAGGAACAGAGAGACAGAGAGGAACAGAGAGACAGAGAGGAACAGAGAGGAACAGAGAGGAACAGAGAGACAGAGAGGAACAGAGAGGAACAGAGAGACAGAGAGAAACAGAGACAGAGAGGAACAGAGAGAAACAGAGAGGAACAGAGAGACAAAGAGGAACAGAGAGACAGAGAGGAACAGAGAGGAACAGAGAGACAGAGAGGAACAGAGAGGAACAGAGAGGAACAGAGAGGAACAGAGAGGAACAGAGACAGAGAGGAACAGAGAGACAGAGAGACAGAGAGGAACAGAGAGACAGAGAGGAACAGAGAGGAACAGAGAGACAGAGAGACAGAGAGGAACAGAGAGGAACAGAGAGACAGAGAGGAACAGAGAGACAGAGAGGAACAGAGAGACAGAGAGACAGAGAGGAACAGAGAGACAGAGAGGAACAGAGAGACAGAGAGGAACAGAGAGACAGAGAGGAACAGAGAGACAGAGAGACAGAGAGGAACAGAGAGAGAGAGAGGAACAGAGAGGAACAGAGAGACAGAGAGGAACAGAGACAGAGAGGAACAGAGAGACAGAGAGGAACAGAGAGACAGAGAGACAGATAGGAACAGAGAGGACCAGAGAGACAGAGAGGAACAGAGAGACAGAGAGGAACAGAGAGACATAGAGATACAGAGACAGAGAGGAACAGAGAGACAGAGAGGAACAGAGAGGCAGAGAGGAACAGAGAGACAGAGAGACAGAGAGGAACAGAGAGAGAGAGAGGAACAGAGAGGAACAGAGAGACAGAGAGGAACAGAGACAGAGAGGAACAGAGAGACAGAGAGGAACAGAGAGACAGAGAGACAGAGAGGAACAGAGAGACATAGAGATACAGAGACAGAGAGGAACAGAGAGACAGAGAGGAACAGAGAGACAGAGAGGAACAGAGAGGAACAGAGAGGAACAGAGAGACAGAGAGGAACAGAGGAACAGAGAGGAACAGAGAGACAGAGAGGAACAGAAAGACAGAGAGGAACAGAGAGACAGAGAGGAACAGAGAGGAACAGAGAGGGACAGAGAGGAACAGAGAGACAGAGAGGAACAGAGAGACAGAGAGGAACAGAGAGGGACAGAGAGGAACAGAGAGGAACAGAGAGGAACAGAGCGAACCGAGAAAGCTTTCATATTATATTTTAGTTTATTTCAAATGAATCGTCGCTTTACCAGGACAATAAAAACAAAAGGAGTTTGATCAGCTTTGTTTAGTATCATTTCAGCAAGGCCTTTTCATATTCAGACAGCTTTACAAAGATTATTTTCGTAGCCGTTTTTTGGGGGGCTCAAAACCATCGAATATTATTATGACATACTTTTGTTTCATCAAAAAATCACATCAATGAAAACTTCAGTGAATTCCAATTTTTCTTTCTCTTTCAAAGCCTTCTCCAAAATGTGAACAGCCCAGTTTTCTCCTGCCTGGGAAAGGTGTGTGGAGGTGTTCAGGGAGGGATCTTTGGGGTTCACCAGACCACTGACAAAAGACAGTCCTGCCCCCATGTCCTCCATCCCGGCATTGTGAATAAGAATTTGTTCTTAAAACTGACTTGCCTAGTTAAATAAAGGTTAAGTAAAATAAACATAAATCCCAATGGGTGAAAATGTGGTGTCGATATTAGGAGGGGTTGGTTCTTTATGTAAACTGATTTCCCGTTATTATACACAGTTTGAAATAATGTATTATGCATATTTTGAGTGGCTTCTTGAAGAGTATTTTGATGGGTATTTAAAAAACATAGTAAAAAAAACTCCCCAACAGCTAAATTCCTGCATTTCAACACATTTTGCCAGACGGGCGGAAAGAAAAAGTTGCAGTTTTAAGGTAAATGTTGAGTAAAAATCTCACGGACTACAAGAAACGGAGGACCCGAGCACGCCCCCATTCACATCGACGGGGCTGTAGTGGAGCGGGTCGAGAACTTAAGTCCCTTGGTGTCCACATCACCTACGAACTATCATGGTCCACACACACCAACAGTCGTGAAGAGGCCACGACAACACCTCTTCTCCCTCAGGAGGCTGAAAAGAGTTGGCATGAGTCCCCAGATCCTCAAAAATGTCTACAGCTGCACCATCAAGTGCATCCTGACCGGGTGCATCACCGCCTGGTATGGCAGCTGCTCGGCATCCGACAGTAAGGCTCTACAGAGGGTTGTGCGTACAACCCAGTACATCACTGGGGCCAAGCTTCCTGCCATCCAGGACCTAGATACCAGGCCGTGTCAGAGGAAGGCCACAAAAAAATGTCAAAGGCTACAGTCACCCAAGTCAAAGACTGTTCTCTCTGCTACCACACGGCAAGCAATACCGGAGTTCCACGTCTAGGACCAAAAGGCTCCTTAACAGCTTCTACCCCAAAGCCATAAGACAGATGAACATTTAATCAAATGGCCACTGGATTGTTTACATTGACACCCCCCCTCATTTGTTTTTTACACTGCTGCTACTCTCTGTTTATTATCTATACATAGCCACTTTACCCCTACCTACATGTACACTGCTGCTACTCTCTGTTTATTATCTATACATAGTCACTTTACCCCTACCTACATGTACACTGCTGCTACTCTCTGTTTATTATCTATACATAGTCACTTTACCCCTACCTACATGTACACTGCTGCTACTCTCTGTTTATTATCTATACATAGTCACTTTACCTCTACCTACATGTACACTGCTGCTACTCTCTGTTTATTATCTATACATAGTCACTTTACCCCTACCTACATGTACACTGCTGCTACTCTCTGTTTATTATCTATGCATAGTCACTTTACCCCTACCTACATGTACACTGCTGCTACTCTCTGTTTATTATCTATGCATAGTCACTTTACCCCTACCTACATGTACACTGCTGCTACTCTCTGTTTATTATCTATACATAGTCACTTTACCCCTACCTACATGTACACTGCTGTTACTCTCTGTTTATTATCTATACATAGTCACTTTACCCCTACCTACATGTACACTGCTGCTACTCTCTGTTTATTATCTATACATAGTCACTTTACCCCTACCTACATGTACACTGCTGCTACTCTCTGTTTATTATCTATACATAGTCACTTTACCCCTACCTACATGTACACTGCTGCTACTCTCTGTTTATTATCTATACATAGTCACTTTACCCCTACCTACATGTACACTGCTGCTACTCTCTGTTTATTATCTATGCATAGTCACTTTACCCCTACCTACATGTACACTGCTGCTACTCTCTGTTTATTATCTATACATAGCCACTTTACCCCTACCTACATGTACACTGCTGCTACTCTCTGTTTATTATCTATGCATAGTCACTTTACCCCTACCTACATGTACACTGCTGCTACTCTCTGTTTATTATCTATACATAGTCACTTTACCCCTACCTACATGTACACTGCTGCTACTCTCTGTTTATTATCTATACATAGTCACTTTACCCCTACCTACATGTACACTGCTGCTACTCTCTGTTTATTATCTATGCATAGCCACTTTACCCCTACCTACATGTACACTGCTGCTACTCTCTGTTTATTATCTATACATAGCCACTTTACCCCTACCTACATGTACACTGCTGCTACTCTCTGTTTATTATCTATACATAGTCACTTTACCCCTACCTACATGTACACTGCTGCTACTCTCTGTTTATTATCTATACATAGTCACTTTACCCCTACCAACATGTACACTGCTGCTACTCTCTGTTTATTATCTATACATAGCCACTTTACCCCTACCTACATGTACACTGCTGCTACTCTCTGTTTATTATCTATACATAGTCACTTCACCCCTACCTACATGTACACTGCTGCTACTCTCTGTTTATTATCTATACATAGTCACTTTACCCCTACCTACATGTACACTGCTGCTACTCTCTGTTTATTATCTATACATAGTCACTTTACCCCTACCTACATGTACACTGCTGCTACTCTCTGTTTATTATCTATGCATAGTCACTTTACCCCTACCTACATGTACACTGCTGCTACTCTCTGTTTATTATCTATACATAGTCACTTTACCCCTACCTACATGTACACTGCTGCTACTCTCTGTTTATTATCTATACATAGTCACTTTACCTCTACCTACATGTACACTGCTGCTACTCTCTGTTTATTATCTATACATAGTCACTTTACCCCTACCTACATGTACACTGCTGCTACTCTCTGTTTATTATCTATGCATAGTCACTTTACCCCTACCTACATGTACACTGCTGCTACTCTCTGTTTATTATCTATGCATAGTCACTTTACCCCTACCTACATGTACACTGCTGCTACTCTCTGTTTATTATCTATACATAGTCACTTTACCCCTACCTACATGTACACTGCTGTTACTCTCTGTTTATTATCTATACATAGTCACTTTACCCCTACCTACATGTACACTGCTGCTACTCTCTGTTTATTATCTATACATAGTCACTTTACCCCTACCTACATGTACACTGCTGCTACTCTCTGTTTATTATCTATACATAGTCACTTTACCCCTACCTACATGTACACTGCTGCTACTCTCTGTTTATTATCTATACATAGTCACTTTACCCCTACCTACATGTACACTGCTGCTACTCTCTGTTTATTATCTATGCATAGTCACTTTACCCCTACCTACATGTACACTGCTGCTACTCTCTGTTTATTATCTATACATAGCCACTTTACCCCTACCTACATGTACACTGCTGCTACTCTCTGTTTATTATCTATGCATAGTCACTTTACCCCTACCTACATGTACACTGCTGCTACTCTCTGTTTATTATCTATACATAGTCACTTTACCCCTACCTACATGTACACTGCTGCTACTCTCTGTTTATTATCTATACATAGTCACTTTACCCCTACCTACATGTACACTGCTGCTACTCTCTGTTTATTATCTATGCATAGCCACTTTACCCCTACCTACATGTACACTGCTGCTACTCTCTGTTTATTATCTATACATAGCCACTTTACCCCTACCTACATGTACACTGCTGCTACTCTCTGTTTATTATCTATACATAGTCACTTTACCCCTACCTACATGTACACTGCTGCTACTCTCTGTTTATTATCTATACATAGTCACTTTACCCCTACCAACATGTACACTGCTGCTACTCTCTGTTTATTATCTATACATAGCCACTTTACCCCTACCTACATGTACACTGCTGCTACTCTCTGTTTATTATCTATACATAGTCACTTCACCCCTACCTACATGTACACTGCTGCTACTCTCTGTTTATTATCTATACATAGTCACTTTACCCCTACCTACATGTACACTGCTGCTACTCTCTGTTTATTATCTATACATAGTCACTTTACCCCTACCTACATGTACACTGCTGCTACTCTCTGTTTATTATCTATACATAGTCACTTTACCCCTACCTACATGTACACTGCTGCTACTCTCTGTTTATTATCTATGCATAGTCACTTTACCCCTACCTACATGTACACTGCTGCTACTCTCTGTTTATTATCTATGCATAGTCACTTTACCCCTACCTACATGTACACTGCTGCTACTCTCTGTTTATTATCTATACATAGTCACTTTACCCCTACCTACATGTACACTGCTGCTACTCTCTGTTTATTATCTATGCATAGTCACTTTACCCCTACCTACATGTACACTGCTGCTACTCTCTGTTTATTATCTATACATAGCCACTTTACCCCTACCTACATGTACACTGCTGCTACTCTCTGTTTATTATCTATGCATAGCCACTTTACCCCTACCTACATGTACACTGCTGCTACTCTCTGTTTATTATCTATACATAGTCACTTTACCCCTACCTACATGTACACTGCTGCTACTCTCTGTTTATTATCTATGCATAGCCACTTTACCCCTACCTACATGTACACTGCTGCTACTCTCTGTTTATTATCTATACATAGCCACTTTACCCCTACCTACATGTACACTGCTGCTACTCTCTGTTTATTATCTATACATAGTCACTTTACCCCTACCTACATGTACACTGCTGCTACTCTCTGTTTATTATCTATGCATAGTCACTTTACCCCTACCTACATGTACACTGCTGCTACTCTCTGTTTATTATCTATGCATAGTCACTTTACCCCTACCTACATGTACACTGCTGCTACTCTCTGTTTATTATCTATACATAGTCACTTTACCCCTACCTACATGTACACTGCTGCTACTCTCTGTTTATTATCTATGCATAGTCACTTTACCCCTACCTACATGTACACTGCTGCTACTCTCTGTTTATTATCTATACATAGTCACTTTACCCCTACCTACATGTACACTGCTGCTACTCTCTGTTTATTATCTATGCATAGCCACTTTACCCCTACCTACATGTACACTGCTGCTACTCTCTGTTTATTATCTATACATAGCCACTTTACCCCTACCTACATGTACACTGCTGCTACTCTCTGTTTATTATCTATACATAGTCACTTTACCCCTACCTACATGTACACTGCTGCTACTCTCTGTTTATTATCTATACATAGTCACTTTACCCCTACCAACATGTACACTGCTGCTACTCTCTGTTTATTATCTATACATAGCCACTTTACCCCTACCTACATGTACACTGCTGCTACTCTCTGTTTATTATCTATACATAGTCACTTCACCCCTACCTACATGTACACTGCTGCTACTCTCTGTTTATTATCTATACATAGTCACTTTACCCCTACCTACATGTACACTGCTGCTACTCTCTGTTTATTATCTATACATAGTCACTTTACCCCTACCTACATGTACACTGCTGCTACTCTCTGTTTATTATCTATACATAGTCACTTTACCCCTACCTACATGTACACTGCTGCTACTCTCTGTTTATTATCTATACATAGTCACTTTACCCCTACCTACATGTACACTGCTGCTACTCTCTGTTTATTATCTATACATAGTCACTTTACCCCTACCTACATGTACACTGCTGCTACTCACTGTTTATTATCAATACATAGTCACTTTACCTCTACCTACATGTACACTGCTGCTACTCTCTGTTTATTATCTATACATAGTCACTTTACCCCTACCTACATGTACACTGCTGCTACTGTTTATTATCTATACATAGTCACTTTACCCCTACCTACATGTACACTGCTGCTACTCTCTGTTTATTATCTATACATAGTCACTTCACCCCTACCTACATGTACACTGCTGCTACTCTCTGTTTATTATCTATGCATAGCCACTTCACCCCTACCTACATGTACACTGCTGCTACTCTCTGTTTATTATCTATACATAGTCACTTTACCCCTACCTACATGTACACTGCTGCTACTCTCTGTTTATTATCTATACATAGTCACTTTACCCCTACCTACATGTACACTGCTGCTACTCTCTGTTTATTATCTATACATAGCCACTTTACCCCTACCTACATGTACACTGCTGCTACACTCTGTTTATTATCTATACATAGTCACTTCACCCCTACCTACATGTACACTGCTGCTACTCTCTGTTTATTATCTATACATAGTCACTTCACCCCTACCTACATGTACACTGCTGCTACTCTCTGTTTATTATCTATGCATAGCCACTTTACCCCTACCTACATGTACACTGCTGCTACTCTCTGTTTATTATCTATGCATAGTCACTTTAACCCTACCTACATGTACACTGCTGCTACTCTCTGTTTATTATCTATACATAGTCACTTCACCCCTACCTACATGTACTCTGCTGCTACTCTCTGTTTATTATCTATGCATAGTCACTTTACCCCTTACTACATGTACACTCCTGCTACTCTCTGTTTATTATCTATACATAGTCACTTTACCCCTACCTACATGTACACTGCTGTTACTCTCTGTTTATTATCTATGCATAGCCACTTTACCCCTACCTACATGTCCACTGCTGCTACTCTCTGTTTATTATCTATGTATAGTCACTTTACCCCTACCTACATGTACACTGCTGCTACTCTCTGTTTATTATCTATACATAGTCACTTTACCCCTACCTACATGTACACTGCTGCTACTCTCTGTTTATTATCTATGCATAGTCACTTTACCCCTACCTACATGTACACTGCTGCTACTCTCTGTTTATTATCTATACATAGTCACTTTACCCCTACCTACATGTACACTGCTGCTACTCTCTGTTTATTATCTATGCATAGCCACTTTACCCCTACCTACATGTACACTGCTGCTACTCTCTGTTTATTATCTATACATAGCCACTTTACCCCTACCTACATGTACACTGCTGCTACTCTCTGTTTATTATCTATACATAGTCACTTTACCCCTACCTACATGTACACTGCTGCTACTCTCTGTTTATTATCTATACATAGTCACTTTACCCCTACCAACATGTACACTGCTGCTACTCTCTGTTTATTATCTATACATAGCCACTTTACCCCTACCTACATGTACACTGCTGCTACTCTCTGTTTATTATCTATACATAGTCACTTCACCCCTACCTACATGTACACTGCTGCTACTCTCTGTTTATTATCTATACATAGTCACTTTACCCCTACCTACATGTACACTGCTGCTACTCTCTGTTTATTATCTATACATAGTCACTTTACCCCTACCTACATGTACACTGCTGCTACTCTCTGTTTATTATCTATACATAGTCACTTTACCCCTACCTACATGTACACTGCTGCTACTCTCTGTTTATTATCTATACATAGTCACTTTACCCCTACCTACATGTACACTGCTGCTACTCTCTGTTTATTATCTATACATAGTCACTTTACCCCTACCTACATGTACACTGCTGCTACTCACTGTTTATTATCTATACATAGTCACTTTACCTCTACCTACATGTACACTGCTGCTACTCTCTGTTTATTATCTATACATAGTCACTTTACCCCTACCTACATGTACACTGCTGCTACTGTTTATTATCTATACATAGTCACTTTACCCCTACCTACATGTACACTGCTGCTACTCTCTGTTTATTATCTATACATAGTCACTTCACCCCTACCTACATGTACACTGCTGCTACTCTCTGTTTATTATCTATACATAGTCACTTCACCCCTACCTACATGTACACTGCTGCTACTCTCTGTTTATTATCTATGCATAGCCACTTTACCCCTACCTACATGTACACTGCTGCTACTCTCTGTTTATTATCTATGCATAGTCACTTTAACCCTACCTACATGTACACTGCTGCTACTCTCTGTTTATTATCTATACATAGTCACTTCACCCCTACCTACATGTACTCTGCTGCTACTCTCTGTTTATTATCTATGCATAGTCACTTTACCCCTAACTACATGTACACTCCTGCTACTCTCTGTTTATTATCTATACATAGTCACTTTACCCCTACCTACATGTACACTGCTGTTACTCTCTGTTTATTATCTATGCATAGCCACTTTACCCCTACCTACATGTCCACTGCTGCTACTCTCTGTTTATTATCTATGTATAGTCACTTTACCCCTACCTACATGTACACTGCTGCTACTCTCTGTTTATTATCTATACATAGTCACTTTACCCCTACCTACATGTACACTGCTGCTACTCTCTGTTTATTATCTATGCATAGTCACTTTACCCCTACCTACATGTACACTGCTGCTACTCTCTGTTTATTATCTATACATAGTCACTTTACCCCTACCTACATGTACACTGCTGCTACTCTCTGTTTATTATCTATGCATAGCCACTTTACCCCTACCTACATGTACACTGCTGCTACTCTCTGTTTATTATCTATACATAGCCACTTTACCCCTACCTACATGTACACTGCTGCTACTCTCTGTTTATTATCTATACATAGTCACTTTACCCCTACCTACATGTACACTGCTGCTACTCTCTGTTTATTATCTATACATAGTCACTTTACCCCTACCAACATGTACACTGCTGCTACTCTCTGTTTATTATCTATACATAGCCACTTTACCCCTACCTACATGTACACTGCTGCTACTCTCTGTTTATTATCTATACATAGTCACTTCACCCCTACCTACATGTACACTGCTGCTACTCTCTGTTTATTATCTATACATAGTCACTTTACCCCTACCTACATGTACACTGCTGCTACTCTCTGTTTATTATCTATACATAGTCACTTTACCCCTACCTACATGTACACTGCTGCTACTCTCTGTTTATTATCTATACATAGTCACTTTACCCCTACCTACATGTACACTGCTGCTACTCTCTGTTTATTATCTATACATAGTCACTTTACCCCTACCTACATGTACACTGCTGCTACTCTCTGTTTATTATCTATACATAGTCACTTTACCCCTACCTACATGTACACTGCTGCTACTCACTGTTTATTATCTATACATAGTCACTTTACCTCTACCTACATGTACACTGCTGCTACTCTCTGTTTATTATCTATACATAGTCACTTTACCCCTACCTACATGTACACTGCTGCTACTGTTTATTATCTATACATAGTCACTTTACCCCTACCTACATGTACACTGCTGCTACTCTCTGTTTATTATCTATACATAGTCACTTCACCCCTACCTACATGTACACTGCTGCTACTCTCTGTTTATTATCTATGCATAGCCACTTCACCCCTACCTACATGTACACTGCTGCTACTCTCTGTTTATTATCTATACATAGTCACTTTACCCCTACCTACATGTACACTGCTGCTACTCTCTGTTTATTATCTATACATAGTCACTTTACCCCTACCTACATGTACACTGCTGCTACTCTCTGTTTATTATCTATACATAGCCACTTTACCCCTACCTACATGTACACTGCTGCTACACTCTGTTTATTATCTATACATAGTCACTTCACCCCTACCTACATGTACACTGCTGCTACTCTCTGTTTATTATCTATACATAGTCACTTCACCCCTACCTACATGTACACTGCTGCTACTCTCTGTTTATTATCTATGCATAGCCACTTTACCCCTACCTACATGTACACTGCTGCTACTCTCTGTTTATTATCTATGCATAGTCACTTTACCCCTACCTACATGTACACTGCTGCTACTCTCTGTTTATTATCTATACATAGCCACTTTACCCCTACCTACATGTACACTGCTGCTACTCTCTGTTTATTATCTATACATAGCCACTTTACCCCTACCTACATGTACACTGCTGCTACTCTCTGTTTATTATCTATGCATAGTCACTTTAACCCTACCTACATGTACACTGCTGCTACTCTCTGTTTATTATCTATACATAGTCACTTCACCCCTACCTACATGTACTCTGCTGCTACTCTCTGTTTATTATCTATGCATAGTCACTTTACCCCTAACTACATGTACACTCCTGCTACTCTCTGTTTATTATCTATACATAGTCACTTTACCCCTACCTACATGTACACTGCTGTTACTCTCTGTTTATTATCTATGCATAGCCACTTTACCCCTACCTACATGTCCACTGCTGCTACTCTCTGTTTATTATCTATGTATAGTCACTTTACCCCTACCTACATGTACACTGCTGCTACTCTCTGTTTATTATCTATACATAGTCACTTTACCCCTACCTACATGTACACTGCTGCTACTCTCTGTTTATTATCTATACATAGTCACTTTACCCCTACCTACATGTACACTGCTGCTACTCTCTGTTTATTATCTATGTATAGTCACTTTACCCCTACCTACATGTACACTGCTGCTACTGTTTATTATCTATACATAGTCACTTTACCCCTACCTACATGTACACTGCTGCTACTCTCTGTTTATTATCTATACATAGTCACTTCACCCCTACCTACATGTACACTGCTGCTACTCTCTGTTTATTATCTATGCATAGCCACTTCACCCCTACCTACATGTACACTGCTGCTACTCTCTGTTTATTATCTATACATAGTCACTTTACCCCTACCTACATGTACACTGCTGCTACTCTCTGTTTATTATCTATACATAGTCACTTTACCCCTACCTACATGTACACTGCTGCTACTCTCTGTTTATTATCTATACATAGCCACTTTACCCCTACCTACATGTACACTGCTGCTACACTCTGTTTATTATCTATACATAGTCACTTCACCCCTACCTACATGTACACTGCTGCTACTCTCTGTTTATTATCTATACATAGTCACTTCACCCCTACCTACATGTACACTGCTGCTACTCTCTGTTTATTATCTATGCATAGCCACTTTACCCCTACCTACATGTACACTGCTGCTACTCTCTGTTTATTATCTATGCATAGTCACTTTACCCCTACCTACATGTACACTGCTGCTACTCTCTGTTTATTATCTATACATAGCCACTTTACCCCTACCTACATGTACACTGCTGCTACTCTCTGTTTATTATCTATACATAGCCACTTTACCCCTACCTACATGTACACTGCTGCTACTCTCTGTTTATTATCTATACATAGCCACTTTACCCCTACCTACATGTACACTGCTGCTACTCTCTGTTTATTATCTATACATAGCCACTTTACCCCTACCTACATGTACACTGCTGCTACTCTCTGTTTATTATCTATGCATAGTCACTTTAACCCTACCTACATGTACACTGCTGCTACTCTCTGTTTATTATCTATACATAGTCACTTCACCCCTACCTACATGTACTCTGCTGCTACTCTCTGTTTATTATCTATGCATAGTCACTTTACCCCTAACTACATGTACACTGCTGCTACTCTCTGTTTATTATCTATGCATAGCCACTTTACCCCTACCTACATGTACACTGCTGCTACTCTCTGTTTATTATCTATACATAGCCACTTTACCCCTAACTACATGTACACTGCTGCTACTCTCTGTTTATTATCTATACATAGTCACTTTACCCCTACCTACATGTACACTGCTGCTACTCTCTGTTTATTATCTATACATAGTCACTTTACCCCTACCTACATGTACACTGCTGCTACTCTCTGTTTATTATCTATACATAGTCACCTCACCCCTACCTACATGTACACTGCTGCTACTCTCTGTTTATTATCTATACATAGTCACTTTACCCCTACCTACATGTACACTGCTGCTACTCTCTGTTTATTATCTATACATAGTCACTTTACCCCTACCTACATGTACACTGCTGCTACTCTCTGTTTATTATCTATACATAGTCACTTACCCCTACCTACATGTACACTGCTGCTACTCTCTGTTTATTATCTATGCATAGTCACTTTACCCCTACCTACATGTACACTGCTGCTACTCTCTGTTTATTATCTATACATAGTCACTTCACCCCTACCTACATGTACTCTGCTGCTACTCTCTGTTTATTATCTATGCATAGTCACTTTACCCCTACCTACATGTACACTGCTGCTACTCTCTGTTTATTATCTATGCATAGTCACTTTACCCCTACCTACATGTACACTGCTGCTACTCTCTGTTTATTATCTATACATAGTCACTTTACCCCTAACTACATGTACACTGCTGCTACTCTCTGTTTATTATCTATACATAGTCACTTTACCCCTACCTACATGTACACTGCTGCTACTCTCTGTTTATTATCTATACATAGTCACTTTACCCCTACCTACATGTACACTGCTGCTACTCTCTGTTTATTTTCTATACATAGTCACTTTACCCCTACCTACATGTACACTGCTGCTACTCTCTGTTTATTATCTATACATAGTCACTTTACCCCTACCTACATGTACACTGCTGCTACTCACTGTTTATTATCTATACATAGTCACTTTACCTCTACCTACATGTACACTGCTGCTACTCTCTGTTTATTATCTATACATAGTCACTTTAACCCTACCTACATGTACACTGCTGCTACTCTCTGTTTATTATCTATACATAGTCACTTCACCCCTACCTACATGTACACTCCTGCTACTCTCTGTTTATTATCTATACATAGCCACTTTACCCCTACCTACATGTACACTGCTGCTACTCTCTGTTTATTATCTATACATAGCCACTTTACCCCTACCTACATGTCCACTGCTGCTACTCTCTGTTTATTATCTATGCATAGTCACTTTAACCCTACCTACATGTACACTGCTGCTACTCTCTGTTTATTATCTATGCATAGTCACTTTAACCCTACCTACATGTACACTGCTGCTACTCTCTGTTTATTATCTATACATAGTCACTTCACCCCTACCTACATGTACTCTGCTGCTACTCTCTGTTTATTATCTATGCATAGTCACTTTACCCCTAACTACATGTACACTGCTGCTACTCTCTGTTTATTATCTATGCATAGCCACTTTACCCCTACCTACATGTACACTGCTGCTACTCTCTGTTTATTATCTATACATAGCCACTTTACCCCTAACTACATGTACACTGCTGCTACTCTCTGTTTATTATCTATACATAGTCACTTTACCCCTACCTACATGTACACTGCTGCTACTCTCTGTTTATTATCTATACATAGTCACTTTACCCCTACCTACATGTACACTGCTGCTACTCTCTGTTTATTATCTATACATAGTCACCTCACCCCTACCTACATGTACACTGCTGCTACTCTCTGTTTATTATCTATACATAGTCACTTTACCCCTACCTACATGTACACTGCTGCTACTCTCTGTTTATTATCTATACATAGTCACTTTACCCCTACCTACATGTACACTGCTGCTACTCTCTGTTTATTATCTATACATAGTCACTTACCCCTACCTACATGTACACTGCTGCTACTCTCTGTTTATTATCTATGCATAGTCACTTTACCCCTACCTACATGTACACTGCTGCTACTCTCTGTTTATTATCTATACATAGTCACTTCACCCCTACCTACATGTACTCTGCTGCTACTCTCTGTTTATTATCTATGCATAGTCACTTTACCCCTACCTACATGTACACTGCTGCTACTCTCTGTTTATTATCTATGCATAGTCACTTTACCCCTACCTACATGTACACTGCTGCTACTCTCTGTTTATTATCTATACATAGTCACTTTACCCCTACCTACATGTACACTGCTGCTACTCTCTGTTTATTATCTATACATAGCCACTTTACCCCTACCTACATGTACACTGCTGCTACTCTCTGTTTATTTTCTATACATAGTCACTTTACCCCTACCTACATGTACACTGCTGCTACTCTCTGTTTATTATCTATACATAGTCACTTTACCCCTACCTACATGTACACTGCTGCTACTCACTGTTTATTATCTATACATAGTCACTTTACCTCTACCTACATGTACACTGCTGCTACTCTCTGTTTATTATCTATACATAGTCACTTTAACCCTACCTACATGTACACTGCTGCTACTCTCTGTTTATTATCTATACATAGTCACTTCACCCCTACCTACATGTACACTCCTGCTACTCTCTGTTTATTATCTATACATAGTCACTTTACCCCTACCTACATGTACACTGCTGCTACTCTCTGTTTATTATCTATACATAGCCACTTTACCCCTACCTACATGTCCACTGCTGCTACTCTCTGTTTATTATCTATGCATAGTCACTTTAACCCTACCTACATGTACACTGCTGCTACTCTCTGTTTATTATCTATGCATAGCCACTTTAACCCTACCTACATGTACACTGCTGCTACTCTCTGTTTATTATCTATACATAGCCACTTTACCCCTACCTACATGTACACTGCTGCTACTCTCTGTTTATTATCTATACACAGCCACTTTACCCCTACCTACATGTACACTGCTGCTACTCTCTGTTTATTATCTATACATAGTCACTTTACCCCTACCTACATGTACACTGCTGCTACTCTCTGTTTATTATCTATACATAGTCACTTACCCCTACCTACATGTACACTGCTGCTACTCTCTGTTTATTATCTATACATAGTCACTTTACCCCTACCTACATGTACACTGCTGCTACTCTCTGTTTATTATCTATACATAGTCACCTCACCCCTACCTACATGTACACTGCTGCTACTCTCTGTTTATTATCTATACATAGCCACTTTACCCCTACCTACATGTACACTGCTGCTACTCTCTGTTTATTATCTATGCATAGTCACTTTACCCCTACCTACATGTACACTGCTGCTACTCTCTGTTTATTATCTATACATAGTCACTTACCCCTACCTACATGTACACTGCTGCTACTCTCTGTTTATTATCTATACATAGTCACTTTACCCCTACCTACATTTACACTGCTGCTACTCTCTGTTTATTATCTATACATAGTCACCTCACCCCTACCTACATGTACACTGCTGCTACTCACTGTTTATTATCTATACATAGTCAACTCACCTCTACCTAAATGTACACTGCTGCTACTCTCTGTTTATTATCTATACATAGCCACTTTACCCCTACCTACATGTACACTGCTGCTACTCTCTGTTTATTATCTATACATAGTCACTTTACCCCTACCTACATGTACACTGCTGCTACTCTCTGTTTATTATCTATGCATAGCCACTTTACCCCTACCTACATGTACACTGCTGCTACTCTCTGTTTATTATCTATGCATAGCCACTTTACCCATACCTACATGTACACTGCTGTTACTCTCTATTTATTATCTATGCATAGCCACTTTACCCCTACCTACATGTACACTGCTGATACTCTCTGTTTATTATCTATACATAGCCACATTATCCCTACCTACATGTACACTGCTGTTACTCTCTGTTTATTATCTATACATAGTCACTTTACCCCTACCTACATGTACACTGCTGCTACTCTCTGTTTATTATCTATGCATAGCCACTTTACCCCTACCTACATGTACACTGCTGCTACTCTCTGTTTATTATCTATACATAGTCACTTTACCCCTACCTACATGTACACTGCTGTTACTCTCTGTTTATTATCTATACATAGTCACTTTACCCCTACCTACATGTACACTGCTGCTACTCTCTGTTTATTATCTATGCATAGCCACTTTACCCCTACCTACATGTACACTGCTGCTACTCTCTGTTTATTATCTATACATAGCCACTTTACCCCTACCTACATGTACACTGCTGCTACTCTCTGTTTATTATCTATACATAGTCACTTTACCCCTACCTACATGTACACTGCTGCTACTCTGTTTATTATCTATGCATAGCCACTTTACCCCTACCTACATGTACACTGCTGCTACTCTCTGTTTATTATCTATACATAGTCACTTTACCCCTACCTACATGTACACTGCTGCTACTCTCTGTTTATTATCTATACATAGCCACTTTACCCCTACCTACATGTACACTGCTGCTACTCTCTGTTTATTATCTATGCATAGTCACTTTACCCCTACCTACATGTACACTGCTGCTACTCTCTGTTTATTATCTATGTATAGTCACTTTACCCCTACCTACATGTACACTGCTGCTACTCTCTGTTTATTATCTATGTATAGTCACTTTACCCCTACCAACATGTACACTGCTGCTACTCTGTTTATTATCTATGCATAGCCACTTTACCCCTACCTACATGTACACTGCTGCTACTCTCTGTTTATTATCTATACATAGTCACTTTACCCCTACCTACATGTCCACTGCTGCTACTCTCTGTTTATTATCTATACATAGTCACTTTACCCCTACCTACATGTACACTGCTGCTACTCTCTGTTTATTATCTATACATAGTCACTTTACCCCTACCAACATGTACACTGCTGCTACTCTCTGTTTATTATCTATGCATAGCCACTTTACCCCTACCTACATGTACACTGCTGCTACTCTCTGTTTATTATCTATACATAGTCACTTTACCCCTACCTACATGTACACTGCTGCTACTCTCTGTTTATTATCTATGTATAGTCACTTTACCCCTACCTACATGTACACTGCTGCTACTCTCTGTTTATTATCTATACATAGCCACTTTACCCCTACCTACATGTACACTGCTGTTACTCTCTGTTTATTATCTATACATAGTCACTTTACCCCTAACTACATGTACACTGCTGCTACTCTCTGTTTATTATCTATACATAGCCACTTTACCCCTACCTACATGTACACTGCTGCTACTCTCTGTTTATTATCTATACATAGCCACTTCACCCCTACCTACATGTACACTGCTGCTACTCTCTGTTTATTATCTATACATAGCCACTTTACCCCTAACTACATGTACACTGCTGCTACTCTCTGTTTATTATCTATGCATAGCCACTTTACCCCTAACTACATGTACACTGCTGCTACTCTCTGTTTATTATCTATACATAGCCACTTTACCCCTACCTACATGTACACTGCTGCTACTCTCTGTTTATTATCTATGCATAGCCACTTTACCCCTACCTACATGTACACTGCTGCTACTCTCTGTTTATTATCTATGCATAGCCACTTTACCCCTACCTACATGTACACTGCTGCTACTCTCTGTTTATTATCTATACATAGTCACTTTACCCCTACCTACATGTACACTGCTGTTACTCTCTGTTTATTATCTATACATAGTCACTTTACCCCTACCTACATGTACACTGCTGCTACTCTCTGTTTATTATCTATGCATAGCCACTTTACCCCTACCTACATGTACACTGCTGCTACTCTCTGTTTATTATCTATGCATAGCCACTTTACCCCTACCTACATGTACACTGCTGCTACTCTCTGTTTATTATCTATACATAGTCACTTTACCCCTACCTACATGTACACTGCTGCTACTCTGTTTATTATCTATGCATAGCCACTTTACCCCTACCTACATGTACACTGCTGCTACTCTCTGTTTATTATCTATACATAGTCACTTTACCCCTACCTACATGTCCACTGCTGCTACTCTCTGTTTATTATCTATACATAGTCACTTTACCCCTACCTACATGTACACTGCTGCTACTCTCTGTTTATTATCTATACATAGTCACTTTACCCCTACCAACATGTACACTGCTGCTACTCTCTGTTTATTATCTATGCATAGCCACTTTACCCCTACCTACATGTACACTGCTGCTACTCTCTGTTTATTATCTATACATAGTCACTTTACCCCTACCTACATGTACACTGCTGCTACTCTCTGTTTATTATCTATGTATAGTCACTTTACCCCTACCTACATGTACACTGCTGCTACTCTCTGTTTATTATCTATACTTAGCCACTTTACCCCTACCTACATGTACACTGCTGTTACTCTCTGTTTATTATCTATACATAGTCACTTTACCCCTAACTACATGTACACTGCTGCTACTCTCTGTTTATTATCTATACATAGCCACTTTACCCCTACCTACATGTACACTGCTGCTACTCTCTGTTTATTATCTATACATAGCCACTTCACCCCTACCTACATGTACACTGCTGCTACTCTCTGTTTATTATCTATACATAGCCACTTTACCCCTAACTACATGTACACTGCTGCTACTCTCTGTTTATTATCTATGCATAGCCACTTTACCCCTAACTACATGTACACTGCTGCTACTCTCTGTTTATTATCTATACATAGCCACTTTACCCCTACCTACATGTACACTGCTGCTACTCTCTGTTTATTATCTATGCATAGCCACTTTACCCCTACCTACATGTACACTGCTGCTACTCTCTGTTTATTATCTATGCATAGCCACTTTACCCCTACCTACATGTACACTGCTGCTACTCTCTGTTTATTATCTATACATAGCCACTTTACCCCTACCTACATGTACACTGCTGCTACTCTCTGTTTATTATCTATACATAGCCACTTTACCCCTACCTACATGTACACTGCTGCTACTCTCTGTTTATTATCTATACATAGCCACTTTACCCCTACCTACATGTACACTGCTGCTACTCTCTGTTTATTATCTATACATAGCCACTTTACCCCTACCTACATGTACACTGCTGCTACTCTCTGTTATCTATACATAGTCACTTCACCCCTACCTACATGTACACTGCTGCTACTCTCTGTTATCTATACATAGTCACTTCACCCCTACCTACATGTACACTGCTGCTACTCTCTGTTTATTATCTATACATAGTCACTTCACCCCTACCTACATGTACACTGCTGCTACTCTCTGTTTATTATCTATACATAGCCACTTCACCCCTACCTACATGTACACTGCTGCTACTCTCTGTTTATTATCTATACATAGTCACTTCACCCCTACCTACATGTACACTGCTGCTACTCTCTGTTTATTATCTATACATAGCCACTTTACCCCTACCTACATGTACACTGCTGCTACTCTCTGTTATCTATACATAGTCACTTCACCCCTACCTACATGTACACTGCTGCTACTCTCTGTTATCTATACATAGTCACTTCACCCCTACCTACATGTACACTGCTGCTACTCTCTGTTATCTATACATAGTCACTTCACCCCTACCTACATGTACACTGCTGCTACTCTCTGTTTATTATCTATACATAGTCACTTCACCCCTACCTACATGTACACTGCTGCTACTCTCTGTTTATTATCTATACATAGTCACTTCACCCCTACCTACATGTACACTGCTGCTACTCTCTGTTTATTATCTATACATAGCCACTTCACCCCTACCTACATGTACACTGCTGCTACTCTCTGTTTATTATCTATACATAGCCACTTTACCCCTAACTACATGTACACTGCTGCTACTCTCTGTTTATTATCTATGCATAGCCACTTTACCCCTAACTACATGTACACTGCTGCTACTCTCTGTTTATTATCTATACATAGCCACTTTACCCCTACCTACATGTACACTGCTGCTACTCTCTGTTTATTATCTATGCATAGCCACTTTACCCCTACCTACATGTACACTGCTGCTACTCTCTGTTTATTATCTATGCATAGCCACTTTACCCCTACCTACATGTACACTGCTGCTACTCTCTGTTTATTATCTATGCATAGCCACTTTACCCCTACCTACATGTACACTGCTGCTACTCTCTGTTTATTATCTATACATAGCCACTTTACCCCTACCTACATGTACACTGCTGCTACTCTCTGTTTATTATCTATACATAGCCACTTTACCCCTACCTACATGTACACTGCTGCTACTCTCTGTTTATTATCTATACATAGCCACTTTACCCCTACCTACATGTACACTGCTGCTACTCTCTGTTTATTATCTATGCATAGCCACTTTACCCCTACCTACATGTACACTGCTGCTACTCTTTACCCCTAACTACATAGGACATCCGGTTTGGAGCGAGCGGTCGCATTTGCATTCGCTCTGCAGGTAGTATAACTTTTCATTACATTTCATTATAGTACAACGGTTTAATTTGTCCAACCTTAGCAATTTCTTCTTAACTAGCTACATAGCCGTCTGTGTATCAAAGATAATTGCGTAATTATCGTATTTCGTCGTCTATCGTAGTCCACACTGCTATCTGCCCAGCAGCTAGCAAACGTCCACCGTCTACCGAATAGTAGTATAACTTTTCATTACATTTCATTATAGTACAACGGTCTGATTTTCATTTTCATTACAGTACAACGGTTTGATTTGTTTGATCTTAGCTAGCTACATAGCCGTCTTTGTATCAAACATAATTGCGTAGTTATTGAGGTTCGCTAGCCAGCTATTTTCGTCCTAACGTAACGCAACGTAGCCAACACTGCTAGCTAGCCAGCTTGCCACCGAATAGCAGCATTGTAGAAACGAGTGCATTACAACGGAACGACTTGATTAGTGTAGTGTTAGCTGGCTACACAGTTGTCTTTGCTATCTTTGATTTGTTTGATCTTAGCTAGCTACTTAGCTGGCTACATAGCCGTCTTTGTATCAAAGATAATTGTGTAGTTATCGAGGTTCGCTGAGGTTCGCTAGTCAGGTATTCTCGTCCTAACGTAACGTAAGGTAGTCAACCCTGCTAGCTAGCCAGCTAGCCACCGATTAGCAGCACTGTAGAAACGATTACATTACAACGGAACGACTTGATTTGTGTAGTGTTAGCTAGCTACATAGTTTTCTTTGCTAGCTTTGTATCTAAGATAATTGTGTAGCTTTGAGTAATTATCGGTTAGCTAGCCAGCTATTTTCGCCTGCCGCGCTGCCGTCCTCCTACCTAGCCAACACTGCTAGCTAACACTGCTAGCTAGCCAACTTCTACCGAATAGCAGCACTGTAGAAACTTACATTACAACGGAACGACTTGATTAGCGTAGTGTTAGCTAGTTGTCTTTGCTGCCCTTGTATCCATGATAATTGTGTAGTTTAGAGAAATTTAGAGAAATTGTCGAGGTCACCTAGCCAGCTTCACTTTCAACAACGCAGCTACTGCTAGCCAGGCTACTTCACCAGCCAGCAGTACTATATCATTTTAGTCAATAAGATCTTTTATTTTATTTATTTTTTGCAACGTAAGCTTAAACCTGTTCTGGCTGCACGCTGAATATTGAAAAAACTGGAAAATGTGTGCACATTTTCAAACGGCCTCCTAAGAAACTTTTTATTTTCCAATATGCATATATTTACTACTGTTGGATAGATAACAGTCTGTAGTTTCTAAAAAGGTTTGAATTGTTTCTCTAAGTCGAACAGAAATATTTTTACAGCCATTTTCCCAGCCGAATTGAGTTTCCCAAAATGCGATGTGTCTCTTTAAGACCTTCTCTATAAAAGGCCATTTGACTTGGGACAATAGGGACACGTCAGAGGTGTACGTCAGACTGTAATGCGGAAGTGAGAATTGAAAGGGGTCGAATATCTCGTCCCTGGACTGAATAACAGAACTTCTTGTGAGACATGCGCAGTTAAAATAAAAATCCGGGCGCGAAGGATAATTTGATCTCGGCTTCTGGAACAAGGTAGATAACTTTGAATATGATGCCTGACTACGATATTATTTGCTACATGTCACAAAATCATCCTAAAGGTTGTTTTTTCAATATACTTTAATTATATTATTGCAATTTATTCTGGACTTTAGATGTGAAACGACGGAAGAATTTTTTGAAGAAACGCTTTCTGGCGCAGCAATGCTACCGTGCTAGCTAACCAAAGAGGGAAATCTTTCGTTCTGGAACCCAACTAAAGACTCTACTGGACATTGGACCCCGTTACAACATTCTGATGGAGTACCAAGAAAGATAAGACCCAATTTGGGATGCTTTTTCATATATATGTCGAACTGTTGAATGCTAACGCTGCTAACTATGCTAGGCTAGCGCTTGACTAGAATCAATGCTGCCTTATGCTAGCTTATGATGTTAGCTAATATAACGATATATTGTGTTTTCGCTGTAAAACACTTCAAAAATCGGAAATGTTGTCTGTATTCACAAGATATCTGTCTTTCATTAGTTATCCACCATATGTTTTTCTGAAATGTTTTATGAGGTGTAATTAGTAGCCGACGTTGGTGTATGTATTTTCTCTGGCTACTCCCGGCTGGATTCAGACTGTAGCTATGTATTAGCATTTTTGGGTAGCATCAATGTAAAACTGATTTATAGCTAAAATATGCACTTTTTATGAACAAAACATAGATTTATTGTGTAACATGTTATATGACTGTCATCTGAGGTCGTTTTTTCTGGGCTCTTTAGGTTGGTTTTAGTTTATTTCGGTTGGTTGTGCATGCTACTTCAATCATAATTCATACTTCATAATCATAATTCATACGTGTCTGTCCACTTTTGTATTTGGTGGTGAGCTAACATAAATATATGTGGTGTTTTCTCTGTAAAACATTTAAAAAATCGGACATGTTGGCTGGATTGACAAGATGTTTATCTTTCAAATGCTGTATTGGACTTGTTAATGTGTAAAAGTTAAATATTTTTAAAAAATAGATTTTGAATTTCGCGCTCTGCAGCTGTTGTCATTTTCGGTCCGAGGTCGGGCTTGCACCCCAAACAGGTTAACTTTCTGAACATTCGAGACGTGTAGCCCACTTGTCATTCTAATCTCCTTTGCTTTAGCGTAGCCTCTTCTGTAGCCTGTCAACTATGTGTCTGTCTATCCCTGTTCTCTCCTCTCTGCACAGACCATACAAACGCTTCACACCGCGTGGCCGCGCCCACCCTAACCTGGTGGTCCCAGCCCGCACGACCCACGTGGAGTTCCAGGTCTCCGGTAGCCTCTGGAACTGCCGATCCGTGGCCAACAAGGCAGAGCTCATCTCAGCCTATGCGTCCCTCCAGTCCCTCGACTTCTTGGCACTGACGGAAACATGGCTCACCACAGATAACACTGCTACTCCTACTGCTCTCTCTTCGTCTGCCCACGTGTTCTCGCACACCCCGAGAGCTTCTGGTCAGCGGGGTGGTGGCACCGGGATCCTCATCTCTCCCAAGTGGTCATTCTCTCTTTCTCCCCTTACCCATCTGTCTATCGCCTCCTTTGAATTCCATGCTGTCACAGTTACCAGCCCTTTCAAGCTTAACATCCTTATCATTTATCGCCCTCCAGGTTCCCTTGGAGAGTTCATCAATGAGCTTGATGCCTTGATAAGCTCCTTTCCTGAGGACGGCTCACCTCTCACAGTTCTGGGTGACTTTAACCTCCCCATGTCTACCTTTGACTCATTCCTCTCTGCCTCCTTCTTTCCACTCCTCTCCTCTTTTGACCTCACCCTCTCACCTTCCCCCCATACTCACAAGGCAGGCAATACGCTTGACCTCATCTTTACTAGATGCTGTTCTTCCACTAACCTCATTGCAACTCCCCTCCAAGTCTCCGACCACTACCTTGTATCCTTTTCCCTCTCGCTCTCATCCAACACTTCCCACACTGCCCCTACTCGGATGGTATCGCGCCGTCCCAACCTTCGCTCTCTCTCCCCCGCTACTCTCTCCTCTTCCATCCTATCATCTCTTCCCTCTGCCCAAACCTTCTCCAACCTATCTCCTGATTCTGCCTCCTCAACCCTCCTCTCCTCCCTTTCTGCATCCTTTGACTCTCTATGTCCCCTATCCTCCAGGCCGGCTCGGTCCTCCCCTCCCGCTCCGTGGCTCGACGACTCATTGCGAGCTCACAGAACAGGGCTCCGGGCAGCCGAGCGGAAATGGAGGAAAACTCGCCTCCCTGCGGACCTGGCATCCTTTCACTCCCTCCTCTCTACATTTTCCTCTTCTGTCTCTGCTGCTAAAGCCACTTTCTACCACTCTAAATTCCAAGCATCTGCCTCTAACCCTAGGAAGCTCTTTGCCACCTTCTCCTCCCTCCTGAATCCTCCTCCCCCCCCCCCTCCTCCCTCTCTGCAGACGACTTCGTCAACCATTTTGAAAAGAAGGTCGACGACATCCGATCCTCGTTTGCTAAGTCAAACGACACCGCTGGTTCTGCTCACACTGCCCTACCCTGTGCTTTGACCTCTTTCTCCCCTCTCTCTCCAGATGAAATCTCGCGTCTTGTGACGGCCGGCCGCCCAACAACCTGCCCGCTTGACCCTATCCCCTCCTCTCTTCTCCAGACCATTTCCGGAGACCTTCTCCCTTACCTCACCTCGCTCATCAACTCATCCCTGACCGCTGGCTACGTCCCTTCCGTCTTCAAGAGAGCGAGAGTTGCACCCCTTCTGAAAAAACCTACACTCGATCCCTCCGATGTCAACAACTACAGACCAGTATCCCTTCTTTCTTTTCTCTCCAAAACTCTTGAACGTGCCGTCCTTGGCCAGCTCTCCTGCTATCTCTCTCAGAATGACCTTCTTGATCCAAATCAGTCAGGTTTCAAGACTAGTCATTCAACTGAGACTGCTCTTCTCTGTATCACGGAGGCGCTCCGCACTGCTAAAGCTAACTCTCTCTCCTCTGCTCTCATCCTTCTAGACCTATCGGCTGCCTTCGATACTGTGAACCATCAGATCCTCCTCTCCACCCTCTCCGAGTTGGGCATCTCCGGCGCGGCCCACGCTTGGATTGCGTCCTACCTGACAGGTCGCTCCTACCAGGTGGCGTGGCGAGAATCTGTCTCCTCACCACGCGCTCTCACCACTGGTGTCCCCCAGGGCTCTGTTCTAGGCCCTCTCCTATTCTCGCTATACACCAAGTCACTTGGCTCTGTCATAACCTCACATGGTCTCTCCTATCATTGCTATGCAGACGACACACAATTAATCTTCTCCTTTCCCCCTTCTGATGACCAGGTGGCGAATCGCATCTCTGCATGTCTGGCAGACATATCAGTGTGGATGACGGATCACCACCTCAAGCTGAACCTCGGCAAGACGGAGCTGCTCTTCCTCCCGGGGAAGGACTGCCCGTTCCATGATCTCGCCATCACGGTTGACAACTCCATTGTGTCCTCCTCCCAGAGCGCTAAGAACCTTGGCGTGATCCTGGACAACACCCTGTCGTTCTCAACTAACATCAAGGCGGTGGCCCGTTCCTGTAGGTTCATGCTCTACAACATCCGCAGAGTACGACCCTGCCTCACACAGGAAGCGGCGCAGGTCCTAATCCAGGCACTTGTCATCTCCCGTCTGGATTACTGCAACTCGCTGTTGGCTGGGCTCCCTGCCTGTGCCATCAAACCCCTACAACTCATCCAGAACGCCGCAGCCCGTCTGGTGTTCAACCTTCCCAAGTTCTCTCACGTCCCCCCGCTCCTCCGCTCTCTCCACTGGCTTCCAGTTGAAGCTCGCATCCACTACAAGACCATGGTGCTTGCCTACGGAGCTGTGAGGGGAACGGCACCTCAGTACCTTCAGGCTCTGATCAGGCCCTACACCCAAACAAGGGCACTGCGTTCATCCACCTCTGGCCTGCTCGCCTCCCTACCACTGAGGAAGTACAGTTCCCGCTCAGCCCAGTCAAAACTGTTCGCTGCTCTGGCACCCCAATGGTGGAACAAACACCCTCACGACGCCAGGACAGCGGAGTCAATCACCACCTTCCGGAGACACCTGAAACCCCACCTCTTCAAGGAATACCTAGGATAGGATAAAGCAATCCTTCTGCCCCCCCCCCCCCCCTTAAAAGATTTAGATGCACTATTGTAAAGTGGCTGTTCCACTGGATGTCATTAGGTGAATGCACCAATTTGTAAGTCGCTCTGGATAAGAGCGTCTGCTAAATGACTTAAATGTAAAATGTAAATGTACTCTCTGTTTATTATCTATGCATAGCCACTTTACCCCTAACTACATGTACACTGCTGCTACTCTCTGTTTATTATCTATACATAGCCACTTTACCCCTACCTACATGTACACTGCTGCTACTCACTGTTTATTATCTATACATAGCCACTTTACCCCTACCTACATGTACACTGCTGCTACTCTCTGTTTATTATCTATACATAGCCACTTTACCCCTACCTACATGTACACTGCTGCTACTCTCTGTTTATTATCTATACATAGCCACTTTACCCCTACCTACATGTACACTGCTGCTACTCTCTGTTTATTATCTATGCATAGCCACTTTACCCCTAACTACATGTACACTGCTGCTACTCTCTGTTTATTATCTATGCATAGCCACTTTACCCCTAACTACATGTACACTGCTGCTACTCTCTGTTTATTATCTATGCATAGCCACTTTACCCCTACCTACATGTACACTGCTGTTACTCTCTGTTTATTATCTATACATAGCCACTTTACCCCTACCTACATGTACACTGCTGCTACTCTCTGTTTATTATCTATACATAGTCACTTTACCCCTACCTACATGTACACTGCTGCTACTCTCTGTTTATTATCTATACATAGTCACTTTACCCCTACCTACATGTACACTGCTGTTACTCTCTGTTTATTATCTATACATAGCCACTTTACCCCTACCTACATGTACACTGCTGTTACTCTCTGTTTATTATCTATACATAGCCACTTTACCCCTAACTACATGTACACTGCTGTTACTCTCTGTTTATTATCTATACATAGCCACTTTACCCCTAACTACATGTACACTGCTGTTACTCTCTGTTTATTATCTATACATAGCCACTTTACCCCTAACTACATGTACACTGCTGTTACTCTCTGTTTATTATCTATACATAGCCACTTTACCCCTAACTACATGTACACTGCTGCTACTCTCTGTTTATTATCTATGCATAGCCACTTTACCCCTACCTACATGTACACTGCTGCTACTCTCTGTTTATTATCTATGCATAGCCACTTTACCCCTAACTACATGTACACTGCTGCTACTCTCTGTTTATTATCTATACATAGCCACTTTACCCCTACCTACATGTACACTGCTGCTACTCACTGTTTATTATCTATACATAGCCACTTTACCCCTACCTACATGTACACTGCTGCTACTCTCTGTTTATTATCTATACATAGCCACTTTACCCCTACCTACATGTACACTGCTGCTACTCTCTGTTTATTATCTATACATAGCCACTTTACCCCTAACTACATGTACACTGCTGTTACTCTCTGTTTATTATCTATACATAGCCACTTTACCCCTAACTACATGTACACTGCTGTTACTCTCTGTTTATTATCTATACATAGCCACTTTACCCCTAACTACATGTACACTGCTGTTACTCTCTGTTTATTATCTATACATAGCCACTTTACCCCTAACTACATGTACACTGCTGCTACTCTCTGTTTATTATCTATGCATAGCCACTTTACCCCTACCTACATGTACACTGCTGCTACTCGCTGTTTATTATCTATGCATAGCCACTTTACCCCTAACTACATGTACACTGCTGCTACTCTCTGTTTATTATCTATACATAGCCACTTTACCCCTACCTACATGTACACTGCTGCTACTCACTGTTTATTATCTATACATAGCCACTTTACCCCTACCTACATGTACACTGCTGCTACTCTCTGTTTATTATCTATACATAGCCACTTTACCCCTACCTACATGTACACTGCTGCTACCCTCTGTTTATTATCTATGCATAGCCACTTTACCCCTACCTACATGTACACTGCTGCTACTCTCTGTTTATTATCTATGCATAGCCACTTTACCCCTAACTACATGTACACTGCTGCTACTCTCTGTTTATTATCTATGCATAGCCACTTTACCCCTAACTACATGTACACTGCTGCTACTCTCTGTTTATTATCTATGCATAGCCACTTTACCCCTAACTACATGTACACTGCTGCTACTCTCTGTTTATTATCTATGCATAGCCACTTTACCCCTACCTACATGTACACTGCTGCTACTCTCTTTTTATTATCTATACATAGCCACTTCACCCCTACCTACATGTACACTGCTGCTACTCTCTGTTTATTATCTATACATAGCCACTTTACCCCTACCTACATGTACACTGCTGCTACTCTCTGTTTATTATCTATGCATAGCCACTTTACCCCTAACTACATGTACACTGCTGTTACTCTCTGTTTATTATCTATACATAGCCACTTTACCCCTAACTACATGTACACTGCTGTTACTCTCTGTTTATTATCTATACATAGCCACTTTACCCCTAACTACATGTACACTGCTGTTACTCTCTGTTTATTATCTATGCATAGCCACTTTACCCCTAACTACATGTACACTGCTGCTACTCTCTGTTTATTATCTATGCATAGCCACTTTACCCCTACCTACATGTACACTGCTGCTACTCTCTGTTTATTATCTATGCATAGCCACTTTACCCCTAACTACATGTACACTGCTGCTACTCTCTGTTTATTATCTATACATAGCCACTTTACCCCTACCTACATGTACACTGCTGCTACTCACTGTTTATTATCTATACATAGCCACTTTACCCCTACCTACATGTACACTGCTGCTACTCTCTGTTTATTATCTATACATAGCCACTTTACCCCTACCTACATGTACACTGCTGCTACTCTCTGTTTATTATCTATACATAGCCACTTTACCCCTACCTACATGTACACTGCTGTTACTCTCTGTTTATTATCTATACATAGCCACTTTACCCCTAACTACATGTACACTGCTTGAACTCTCTGTTTATTATCTATACATAGCCACTTTACCCCTAACTACATGTACACTGCTGTTACTCTCTGTTTATTATCTATACATAGCCACTTTACCCCTAACTACATGTACACTGCTGCTACTCTCTGTTTATTATCTATGCATAGCCACTTTACCCCTACCTACATGTACACTGCTGCTACTCTCTGTTTATTATCTATGCATAGCCACTTTACCCCTAACTACATGTACACTGCTGCTACTCTCTGTTTATTATCTATACATAGCCACTTTACCCCTACCTACATGTACACTGCTGCTACTCACTGTTTATTATCTATACATAGCCACTTTACCCCTACCTACATGTACACTGCTGCTACTCTCTGTTTATTATCTATACATAGCCACTTTACCCCTAACTACATGTACACTGCTGCTACTCTCTGTTTATTATCTATACATAGCCACTTTACCCCTAACTACATGTACACTGCTGCTACTCTCTGTTTATTATCTATACATAGCCACTTTACCCCTACCTACATGTACACTGCTGCTACTCTCTGTTATCTATACATAGCCACTTCACCCCTAACTACATGTACACTGCTGCTACTCTCTGTTTATTATCTATACATAGTCACTTTACCCCTACCTACATGTACACTGCTGCTACTCTCTGTTTATTATCTATACATAGCCACTTTACCCCTAACTACATGTACACTTTTTATGGCTGCAGGGGCAGTATTGAGTAGCTCTGATAAAAGGTGCCCATTTCAAACGGCCTCGTACTCAATTGTTGCTCGTACAATATGCATATTATTATTACTATTGGATAGAAAACACTCTCTAGTTTCTAAAACCGTTTGAATTATATCTGTGAGTCAAACAGAACTCATTTGGCACAAACTTCCTGACCAGGAAGTGGAAAGTCTGAAATCGAGGCTCTGTTCTACTTCCTGCCTATACATGGGCATGATACGTAAGAGTATACGCGCACTTCATACACCTTCCCCTGGATGTCAAGAGGCGGTGAGAGAAAACATTTCGTGTTTATCTTGGTCTGAAGTGGAATACAAGCTCTTTGTATGACGTGTCCGCCCATTTCCTGTTTTCTGAAGAGCGCGAAAGGGGACATGGTTTTGCGTTCTGTTTAGCTGCCGTTATAGGCGACTAATATCTCCGGCTTTGATTTTATTTGATACATGTGACCATATCATCGTAAAGTATGTTTTTTCAATATAGTTTCATCAGATTATTGAACATTTTTCGGGAGTTTTGCCGTGTTCCATTCTCTTCCGTTTGTTGACATGGAGAGATTTGTGCCACTTGGCTAGTGTGCTTGCTAAATCGAGAGGGAAAATGAGCGTTCTAAATCCAAACAACGATTGTTCTGGACAAAGGACACCTTGTCCAACATTCTGGTGGAAGATCACCAAAAGTAAGAAACATTTTATGATGCTATTTCATATATCTGTCGTGCATGTGAACTAGTCGCCGGCGCCCAACTTTGGGGTACTCAGCTATACCGAAGCTGGATGTCGTAATGAAGTTATTTTTTAGAATTCTAACACTGCCATTTCATTAAGAACTAATGGATCTATCATTTCCTATACAACATGTATTTTTTAGTTATGTTTATGAATAGCTATTTGGTCAGAATATGTGCGTCAGAAAACGTGTCAGAAAAATATCGTTGCTGTTTAGACGTTGTGGAAAAAGTAGCTACGTTAGCACAATGTGTAACCACTGATTTCAGCTCTAAATATGCACATTTTCGAACAAAACATAAGTGTATGTATAACCTGATGTTATAGGACTGTCATCCGATGAAGAATATCAAGGTTAGTCAAAAAATATATATATTTTACTGGTTTGTTACGATCGCTAACTTTTGCTACTGGGAAATGGCTTGTCTTTCTGGCTATTGTGGTAAGCTAATATAACGCTATATTGTGTTTTCGCTGTAAAACACTTAATAAATCGGAAATATTGGCTGGAATCACAAGATGCCTGTCTTTCATTTGCTGTACACTATGTATTTTTCAGAAATGTTTTATGATGAGTAATTAGGTATTTGACGTTGGTGTCTGTAAATATTATGGCTGCTTTCGGTGCAATTTCTGATTGTAGCTGCAATGTAAACTATGATTTATACCTGAAATATGCACATTTTTATGTTATAAGACTGTCATCTGATGAAGTTGTTTGTTGGTTAGTTTGGTTGGTTCTTGGTTAGTTAGGTTGGCTTTGTGCATGCTACCTGTGCTGTGAAAAATGTCTGTCCTTTTTTTGTATTTGGTGGTGAGCTAACATAAATATACGTGCTGTTTTCGCTGTAAAACATTTTAAAAATCGGACATGTTGGCTGGATTCACAAGATGTGTACCTTTCATTGGCTGTATTGGACTTGTTAATGTGTGAAAGTTAAATATTTAAAAAATATATATTTTGAATTTCGCGCCCTGCACTTGAGCTGGCTGTTGTCATAAGTGTACCGACGGGCCATAAGAAGTTATTTAGTAAATCTTTTCTTAACTCTATTTTCTTAGCTGCATTGTTGGTTAAAGGTTTGTAAGTAAGCATTTCACAGGAAGGTCTACAGTTGTTGTTTTAGGCGCATGTGAAAAATACAAATTGATTTAATTTGAAATAGATTCACTGTTGCTATTGAAGTCATTCCAAAAGGTAGGTTTAATAACAGAGCAAATGAAATGTAACCTTAACTTCATAAGTCATATATCACCAATATTTAGGCCTGTATAGAATTTAACAAGTCATCAACAGCTATTGTTTCAATTCATCCCAGGGTTCAACTACAAATAGACTATAGGTATACAGTAATACTAGGGTTTCAGGCTCTGGTTGATTTCAAATGTAATCTTCATGTTAATAATTGATATATTGGATTCATGTCTCCATCTCAACCAAAAATCTACGTTAAAGAATAGGACTAAATCAAATAAGCCATTCATAGTCGTTAATTTTGAATCTTGGTTGAGATGGAGATGCGAATCCAACATATCAGCTATTAATTTGTAGGCAAATAAATAGAAATGTGTTGACAAACAAACACATATCAATATAATTTTTTGTTGTCAATAGCCTGTTGACTTGTCGACATCGCAAACAAGAATCAAAGTTAAAGAGTAGGAATGGCTTATGTGATTTAGTCTTTAACGTCGATATTTGGTTGAGATGGAGACATGAATCCAAAAATATAAATTATTAATGAAGATTACATTTAAAATCAACCAATGAATGTTAAAGAATAGAATTAAAACAGGAGCTCAGATTAAACTGTCCAATCATTAGATATCCTCTAAGATGTCCTTTAAATGTTGATGTTTGGTTGCGTTGTCAATAATTCAATAATATATTTTTTGTTGTTGTAATAACAGTAGATAGCCTTAATTTTAGGCTATCTTACAAACTAATTTAACAGTATTTATTCAACCCTTTAAATAAGTTACACATCCATGAACACGTTTTTTGAGGGTTAGCCTCGTGTAACTATAAATGTCTCCTCATGTTCAAGATAGCGTGCAAAGGTCGCAGGTCTGTGGAGATTTTTAACAATTTCACGTAACAATCTGCGTGGAATCTCCAACGGCATTGATCACCGTGTACTTTGTAATCTCAAATACAATCCAGGTCATTAAGGTTCTGCTACGAGATGAGGACCAGTGATATCACATTAAGTTGTCGTATAAATACAAAATATATCTGACATTGTTTTTCCCATTTGAACTTTGTTGTGCTTTTAAACAGTGATAACACGTTTCGAAGACAACTTAACCCCCCCCCCCCCAAAAAAATGATGCTTTTCGATGGTTTGAAAGTAGTAATAACACATTGGGAATTCAACAAACTTCCGGCTGTCATTTTTTAATGGGTGAGAATAAAGGGTGAATAAAGGGTGAATAAAGGGTGAATAACGGGTGAATAAAGGGTGAATAAAGGGTGAATAAAGGGTGAATAAAGGGTGAATAACGGGTGAATAAAAGGTGAATAACGGGTGAATAACGGGTGAATAACGGGTGAATAAAGGTGAATAAAGGGTGCATAAAGGGTGAATAAAGGGTGAATAAAGGGTGAATAAAGGTGAATAAAGGGTGCATAAAGGGTGAATAAAGGGTGAATAAAGGGTGAATAAAGGTGAATAAAGGGTGCATAAAGGGTGAATAAAGGGTGAATAACGGGTGAATAACGGGTGAATAAAGGGTGAATAAAGGGTGAATAACGGGTGAATAACGGGTGAATAACGGGTGAATAAAGGTGAATAAAGGGTGCATAAAGGGTGAATAAAGGGTGAATAACGGGTGAATAAAGGTGAATAAAGGTGAATAAAGGGTGCATAAAGGGTGCATAAAGGGTGAATAAAGGGTGAATAAAGGGTGAATAAAGGGTGACTAAAGGTGAATTAATGGTGAATAAAGGGTGAATAAAGGGTGAATAAAGGGTGAATAAAGGTGAATAGATGGTGAATAAAGGGTGAATAAAGGTGAATAAAGGGTGAATAAAGGGTGCATAAAGGGTGCATAAAGGGTGAATAAAGGGTGAATAAAGGGTGAATAAAGGGTGAATAAAGGTGAATAAAGGGTGAATAAAGGGTGAATAAAGGGCGAATGAAGGGCGAATGAAGGGCAAATAAAGGGCGAATAAAGGGCGAATAAAGGGCGAATAAAGGGCGAATAAAGGGCGAATAAAGGTGAATAAAGGGTGAATAAAGGTGAATAAAGGTGAATAAAGGTGAATAAGGGTGAATAAAGGTGAATAAAGGTGAATAAAGGTGAATAAAGGTGATAAAGGGTGAATAAAGGTGAATAAAGGTGAACAACGGGTGAATAAGGGGTGAATAAAGGGTGAATAAAGGGTGAACAAAGGGTGAATAAAGGTGAATAAAGGTCGAAATCTCATTGAGTAACGTCTCAACCAAATGTTACCCACGTTTCCACGTTGAAATGACGTTGGCGTGCTCACTGGGCGATAATTTGTCATTTTTTTTGTTACAGGTTTTGGTTTTCAATTTCGAGGTTGTTTCTATTTGGATGGTTTTTTTTAATTATTTTTTTACCTTTTTTTAACTAGGCAAGTCAGTTAAGAACAAATTCTTATTTTCAATGATGGCCTAGGAACAGTGGGTTAACTGCCTGTTCAGGGGCAGAACGACAGATTTGTACCTTGTCAGCTCGGGGATTTGAACTTGCAACCTTCCGGTTACTAGTCCAACGCTCTAACCACTAGGCTACGCTGCCGCCCCTATTTGGATGTGTTGCACCTGTCGCCTCGTCAGCGTCACCTGTGACCTTGTTGGTCAGTCGTCAGCGTCACCTGTGACCTCGTTGGTCAGTCGTCAGCGTCACCTGTGACCTCGTTGGTCCGTCGTCAGCGTCACCTGTGACCTCGTTGGTCAGTCGTCAGCGTCACCTGTGACCTCGTTGGTCAGTCGTCAGCGTCACCTGTGACCTCGTTGGTCAGTCGTCAGCGTCACCTGTGACCTCGTTGGTCAGTCGTCAGCGTCACCTGTGACCGCGTTGGCCAGTCGTCAGCGTCACCTGTGACCTCGTTGGTCAGTCGTCAGCGTCACCTGTGACCTCGTTGGTCAGTCGTCAGCGTCACCTGTGACCTCGTTGGTCAGTCGTCAGCGTCACCTGTGACCTCGTTGGTCAGTCGTCAGCGTCACCTGTGACCTCGTTGGTCAGTCGTCAGCGTCACCTGTGACCGCGTTGGCCAGTCGTCAGCGTCACCTGTGACCTCGTTGGTCAGTCGTCAGCGTCACCTGTGACCTCGTTGGTCAGTCGTCAGCGTCACCTGTGACCTCGTTGGTCAGTCGTCAGCGTCACCTGTGACCTCGTTGGTCAGTCGTCAGCGTCACCTGTGACCTCGTTGGTCAGTCGTCAGCGTCACCTGTGACCTCGTTGGTCAGTCGTCAGCGTCACCTGTGCCGGCACAGGGGATATTTAAAGAGCCGCAGAGCTAATTCTCCAGTGGGCTGGAGAGATGTTGGAAGAGCTCGACCGCTGTTTAAGTCTCCCTCATTGAGTTTGTTAAACCTGTTATGGCTGCAGGGCGAATATTGAAAAAACTGGAAAATGTGTGCACATTTTCAAACGGCCTCCTAAGAAACTTTTTATTTTCCAATATGCATATATTTACTACTGTTGGATAGATACCAGTCTGTAGTTTCTAAAAAGGTTTGAATTGTTTCTCTAAGTCGAACAGAAATATTTTTACAGCCATTTTCCCAGCCGAATTGAGTTTTCCAAAATGCGATGTGTCTCTTTAAGACCTTCTCTATAAAAGGCCCTTTGACTTAGGACCATAGGGACACGTCACAGGCGTTCGTCAGACTTTAATGCGGAAGTGAGAATTGAAAGGAGTCGAATATCTCGTCCATGGACTGAATAACACACCTTCTTGTAAGACCTGCGCAGTTAAAAAAAAAATCCGGGCGCGAAGGATAATTTGTTCTCGGCTTCTGGGACAAGGTAGATAACGTTGAATATGATGCCTGACTACGATATTATTTGATACATGTCACAAAATCATCCTAAAGTATGTTTTTTCAATATACTTTAATTATATTATTGCAATTTATTCTGGACTTTAGATGTGAAACGACGGAAGAATTTTTTTAAGAAACGCTTTCTAGCTCCGCAATGCTATCGTGCCTGCTAACCCAAGAGGGAAATAATTCGTTCTGGAACCCAACTAAAGACTCTACTGGACATTGGACCCCGTTACAACATTCTGATGGAATATCAAGAAAGATAAGACCCAATTTGGGATGCTTTTTCATATATATGTCGAACTGTTGAATGCTAACTCTGCTAACTGTGCTAGGCTAGCGCTTGACTAGAATCAATGCTGCTTTATGCTAGCTTATGTTGTTAGCTAATATAACGATATATTGTGTTTTCGCTGTAAAACACTTCAAAAATCGGAAATGTTGGCTTTATTCACACGATATCTGTCTTTCATTAGTTATCCACCATATGTTTTTCTGAAATGTTTTATGAGGTGTAATTAGTAGCCGACGTTGGTGTATGTATTTTCTCTGGCTACTCCCGGCTGGATTCAGACTCTAGCTATGTGTTAGCATTTTTGGGTAGCATCAATGTAAAACTGATTTATAGCTAAAATATGCACTTTTTATGAACAAAACATAGATTTATTGTGTAACATGTTATATGACTGTCATCTGAGGTAGTTTTTTCTGGGCTCTTTAGGTTGGTTTTAGTTTATTTCGGTTGGTTGTGCATGCTACTTCAATCATAATTCATACTTCATAATCATAATTCATACGTGTCTGTCCACTTTTGTATTTGGTGGTGAGCTAACATAAATATATGTGGTGTTTTCTCTGTAAAACATTTAAAAAATCGGACATGTTGGCTGGATTGACAAGATGTTTATTATCTATACATAGTCACTTTACCCCTACCTACATGTACACTGCTGCTACTCTCTGTTTATTATCTATACATAGCCACTTTACCCCTACCTACGTGTACACTGCTGCTACTCTCTGTTTATTATCTATACATAGTCACTTTACCCCTACCTACATGTACACTGCTGTTACTCTCTGTTTATTATCTATACATAGCCACTTTACCCCTACCTACATGTACACTGCTGCTACTCTCTGTATATTATCTATACATAGCCACTTTACCCCTACCTACATGTACACTGCTGTTACTCTCTGTTTATTATCTATACATAGCCACTTTACCCCTAACTACATGTACACTGCTGTTACTCTCTGTTTATTATCTATACATAGCCACTTTACCCCTAACTACATGTACACTGCTGTTACTCTCTGTTTATTATCTATACATAGCCACTTTACCCCTAACTACATGTACACTGCTGTTACTCTCTGTTTATTATCTATGCATAGCCACTTTACCCCTAACTACATGTACACTGCTGCTACTCTCTGTTTATTATCTATGCATAGCCACTTTACCCCTACCTACATGTACACTGCTGCTACTCTCTGTTTATTATCTATGCATAGCCACTTTACCCCTAACTACATGTACACTGCTGCTACTCTCTGTTTATTATCTATACATAGCCACTTTACCCCTACCTACATGTACACTGCTGCTACTCTCTGTTTATTATCTATACATAGCCACTTTACCCCTACCTACATGTACACTGCTGCTACTCTCTGTTTATTATCTATACATAGCCACTTTACCCCTACCTACATGTACACTGCTGTTACTCTCTGTTTATTATCTATACATAGCCACTTTACCCCTAACTACATGTACACTGCTTGAACTCTCTGTTTATTATCTATACATAGCCACTTTACCCCTAACTACATGTACACTGCTGTTACTCTCTGTTTATTATCTATACATAGCCACTTTACCCCTAACTACATGTACACTGCTGCTACTCTCTGTTTATTATCTATGCATAGCCACTTTACCCCTACCTACATGTACACTGCTGCTACTCTCTGTTTATTATCTATGCATAGCCACTTTACCCCTAACTACATGTACACTGCTGCTACTCTCTGTTTATTATCTATACATAGCCACTTTACCCCTACCTACATGTACACTGCTGCTACTCACTGTTTATTATCTATACATAGCCACTTTACCCCTACCTACATGTACACTGCTGCTACTCTCTGTTTATTATCTATACATAGCCACTTTACCCCTAACTACATGTACACTGCTGCTACTCTCTGTTTATTATCTATACATAGCCACTTTACCCCTAACTACATGTACACTGCTGCTACTCTCTGTTTATTATCTATACATAGCCACTTTACCCCTACCTACATGTACACTGCTGCTACTCTCTGTTATCTATACATAGTCACTTTACCCCTAACTACATGTACACTGCTGCTACTCTCTGTTTATTATCTATACATAGCCACTTTACCCCTACCTACATGTACACTGCTGCTACTCTCTGTTATCTATACATAGCCACTTCACCCCTAACTACATGTACACTGCTGCTACTCTCTGTTTATTATCTATACATAGTCACTTTACCCCTACCTACATGTACACTGCTGCTACTCTCTGTTTATTATCTATACATAGCCACTTTACCCCTAACTACATGTACACTTTTTATGGCTGCAGGGGCAGTATTGAGTAGCTCTGATAAAAGGTGCCCATTTCAAACGGCCTCGTACTCAATTGTTGCTCGTACAATATGCATATTATTATTACTATTGGATAGAAAACACTCTCTAGTTTCTAAAACCGTTTGAATTATATCTGTGAGTCAAACAGAACTCATTTGGCACAAACTTCCTGACCAGGAAGTGGAAAGTCTGAAATCGAGGCTCTGTTCTACTTCCTGCCTATACATGGGCATGATACGTAAGAGTATACGCGCACTTCATACACCTTCCCCTGGATGTCAAGAGGCGGTGAGAGAAAAAATTTCGTGTTTATCTTGGTCTGAAGTGGAATACAAGCTCTTTGTATGACGTGTCCGCCCATTTCCTGTTTTCTGAAGAGCGTGAAAGGGGACATGGTTTTGCGTTCTGTTTAGCTGCCGTTATAGGCGACTAATATCTCCGGCTTTGATTTTATTTGATACATGTGACCATATCATCGTAAAGTATGTTTTTTCAATATAGTTTCATCAGATTATTGAACATTTTTCGGGAGTTTTGCCGTGTTCCATTCTCTTCCGTTTGTTGACATGGAGAGATTTGTGCCACTTGGCTAGTGTGCTTGCTAAATCGAGAGGGAAAATGAGCGTTCTAAATCCAAACAACGATTGTTCTGGACAAAGGACACCTTGTCCAACATTCTGGTGGAAGATCACCAAAAGTAAGAAACATTTTATGATGCTATTTCATATATCTGTCGTGCATGTGAACTAGTCGCCGGCGCCCAACTTTGGGGTACTCAGCTATACCGAAGCTGGATGTCGTAATGAAGTTATTTTTTAGAATTCTAACACTGCCATTTCATTAAGAACTAATGGATCTATCATTTCCTATACAACATGTATTTTTTAGTTATGTTTATGAATAGCTATTTGGTCAGAATATGTGCGTCAGAAAACGTGTCAGAAAAATATCGTTGCTGTTTAGACGTTGTGGAAAAAGTAGCTACGTTAGCACAATGTGTAACCACTGATTTCAGCTCTAAATATGCACATTTTCGAACAAAACATAAGTGTATGTATAACCTGATGTTATAGGACTGTCATCCGATGAAGAATATCAAGGTTAGTCAAAAAATATATATATTTTACTGGTTTGTTACGATCGCTAACTTTTGCTACTGGGAAATGGCTTGTCTTTCTGGCTATTGTGGTAAGCTAATATAACGCTATATTGTGTTTTCGCTGTAAAACACTTAATAAATCGGAAATATTGGCTGGAATCACAAGATGCCTGTCTTTCATTTGCTGTACACTATGTATTTTTCAGAAATGTTTTATGATGAGTAATTAGGTATTTGACGTTGGTGTCTGTAAATATTATGGCTGCTTTCGGTGCAATTTCTGATTGTAGCTGCAATGTAAACTATGATTTATACCTGAAATATGCACATTTTTATGTTATAAGACTGTCATCTGATGAAGTTGTTTGTTGGTTAGTTTGGTTGGTTCTTGGTTAGTTAGGTTGGCTTTGTGCATGCTACCTGTGCTGTGAAAAATGTCTGTCCTTTTTTTGTATTTGGTGGTGAGCTAACATAAATATACGTGCTGTTTTCGCTGTAAAACATTTTAAAAATCGGACATGTTGGCTGGATTCACAAGATGTGTACCTTTCATTGGCTGTATTGGACTTGTTAATGTGTGAAAGTTAAATATTTAAAAAATATATATTTTGAATTTCGCGCCCTGCACTTGAGCCGGCTGTTGTCATAAGTGTACCGACGGGCCATAAGAAGTTATTTAGTAAATCTTTTCTTAACTCTATTTTCTTAGCTGCATTGTTGGTTAAAGGTTTGTAAGTAAGCATTTCACAGGAAGGTCTACAGTTGTTGTTTTAGGCGCATGTGAAAAATACAAATTGATTTAATTTGAAATAGATTCACTGTTGCTATTGAAGTCATTCCAAAAGGTAGGTTTAATAACAGAGCAAATGAAATGTAACCTTAACTTCATAAGTCATATATCACCAATATTTAGGCCTGTATAGAATTTAACAAGTCATCAACAGCTATTGTTTCAATTCATCCCAGGGTTCAACTACAAATAGACTATAGGTATACAGTAATACTAGGGTTTCAGGCTCTGGTTGATTTCAAATGTAATCTTCATGTTAATAATTGATATATTGGATTCATGTCTCCATCTCAACCAAAAATCTACGTTAAAGAATAGGACTAAATCAAATAAGCCATTCATAGTCGTTAATTTTGAATCTTGGTTGAGATGGAGATGCGAATCCAACATATCAGCTATTAATTTGTAGGCAAATAAATAGAAATGTGTTGACAAACAAACACATATCAATATAATTTTTTGTTGTCAATAGCCTGTTGACTTGTCGACATCGCAAACAAGAATCAAAGTTAAAGAGTAGGAATGGCTTATGTGATTTAGTCTTTAACGTCGATATTTGGTTGAGATGGAGACATGAATCCAAAAATATAAATTATTAATGAAGATTACATTTAAAATCAACCAATGAATGTTAAAGAATAGAATTAAAACAGGAGCTCAGATTAAACTGTCCAATCATTAGATATCCTCTAAGATGTCCTTTAAATGTTGATGTTTGGTTGCGTTGTCAATAATTCAATAATATATTTTTTGTTGTTGTAATAACAGTAGATAGCCTTAATTTTAGGCTATCTTACAAACTAATTTAACAGTATTTATTCAACCCTTTAAATAAGTTACACATCCATGAACACGTTTTTGAGGGTTAGCCTCGTGTAACTATAAATGTCTCCTCATGTTCAAGATAGCGTGCAAAGGTCGCAGGTCTGTGGAGATTTTTAACAATTTCACGTAACAATCTGCGTGGAATCTCCAACGGCATTGATCACCGTGTACTTTGTAATCTCAAATACAATCCAGGTCATTAAGGTTCTGCTACGAGATGAGGACCAGTGATATCACATTAAGTTGTCGTATAAATACAAAATATATCTGACATTGTTTTTCCCATTTGAACTTTGTTGTGCTTTTAAACAGTGATAACACGTTTCGAAGACAACTTAACCCCCCCCCCCAAAAAAATGATGCTTTTCGATGGTTTGAAAGTAGTAATAACACATTGGGAATTCAACAAACTTCCGGCTGTCTTTTTTTAATGGGTGAGAATAAAGGTGAATAAAGGTGAATAAAGGTGGATAAAGGGTGAATAAAGGTGAATAAAGGTGAATAAAGGTGAATAAAGGGTGAATAAAGGGTGAACAAAGGGTGAACAAAGGGTGAATAAAGGTCAAAATCTCATTGAGTAACGTCTCAACCAAATGTTACCCACGTTTCCACGTTGAAATGACGTTGGCGTGCCCACTGGGCGATAATTAGTCATTTTTTTTGTTACAGGTTTTGGTTTTCAATTTCGAGGTTGTTTCTATTTGGATGTGTTGCACCTGTCGCCTCGTCAGCGTCACCTGTGACCTCGTTGGTCAGTCGTCAGCGTCACCTGTGACCTCGTTGGTCAGTCGTCAGCGTCACCTGTGACCTCGTTGGTCAGTCGTCAGCGTCACCTGTGACCTCGTTGGTCAGTCGTCAGCGTCACCTGTGACCTCGTTGGTCAGTCGTCAGCGTCACCTGTGACCTCGTTGGTCAGTCGTCAGCGTCACCTGTGACCTCGTTGGTCAGTCGTCAGCGTCACCTGTGACCTCGTTGGTCAGTCGTCAGCGTCACCTGTGACCTCGTTGGTCAGTCGTCAGCGTCACCTGTGACCTCGTTGGTCAGTCGTCAGCGTCACCTGTGACCTCGTTGGTCAGTCGTCAGCGTCACCTGTGACCTCGTTGGTCAGTCGTCAGCGTCACCTGTGACCTCGTTGGTCAGTCGTCAGCGTCACCTGTGACCTCGTTGGTCAGTCGTCAGCGTCACCTGTGACCTCGTTGGTCAGTCGTCAGCGTCACCTGTGACCTCGTTGGTCAGTCGTCAGCGTCACCTGTGACCTCGTTGGTCAGTCGTCAGCGTCACCTGTGACCTCGTTAGTCAGTCGTCAGCGTCACCTGTGACCTCGTTGGTCAGTCGTCAGCGTCACCTGTGACCTCGTTGGTCAGTCGTCAGCGTCACCTGTGACCTCGTTGGTCAGTCGTCAGCGTCACCTGTGACCTCGTTGGTCAGTCGTCAGCGTCACCTGTGACCTCGTTGGTCAGTCGTCAGCGTCACCTGTGACCTCGTTGGTCAGTCGTCAGCGTCACCTGTGACCTCGTTGGTCAGTCGTCAGCGTCACCTGTGACCTCGTTGGTCAGTCGTCAGCGTCACCTGTGACCTCGTTGGTCAGTCGTCAGCGTCACCTGTGCCGGCACAGGGGATATTTAAAGAGCCGCAGAGCCAATTCTCCAGTGGGCTGGAGAGATGTTGGAAGAGCTCGACCGCTGTTTAAGTCTCCCTCATTGAGTTTGTAAAAAAAAAAAGCTTGTATCTTGTGTAATCTCCCTTTGGTTAGTTCTACTTGCGTTTCTCTCCGGATTATAAATTGGTGTGGCATTTTATTATCGTCTGCCTTTTCTGTGGGCAAATTCTGTGGGCATTCATGTTGGCTGTCTTTTAGGACCCATTTGTTTTTGTGGCTAGTCAACTTTCACTGGACACCCCCCCTCCCCCCCCTCCCTCCCCCATGAGTGTCTTTCAGAGCCACTCATAAAGCTCCACCTGTTTAATTTGGGTCCTTGTCCATGGCTCATTTGTTAACTCCCTCTTTGGTGAGCGACGACGTCACGAGTTTGTCTTAGTGGGAACGTAATAATTATGTAGAGTAATGATGCATTGTGTAATTAAATCTTCACTCATTATTCGCTCAAATGAGGTATAAACATTGGATTTATTTGTAAATTCCAATCATTTGGGGATTCACTACAGGCAGATGGTGGTCTCTATTTACTACACGAATGGAGGATGAGACGAGTTTCCCCTTCACCATATAACACGTAAAACCTCTTCAGTGTCCTGTTATTATAGCAATTGTTAAATGCATCTAGTATTCATTCGTACAGTGACTATCTACAGAATACAACTGTTTTCTTTTTGTAGATGGATATTGTAAAAGGTTACGGTAAAGGCTAAGGGGCGGTGGGTAGTTGGCTCAACAAGTTGTGGATAGTTAGTTGACCATATAAACCATCTGTAAAGGGTCCTCTTTAAATAAAGTGGTACATCGATGTCAAATTGAGTCAACGACCCCAGCATGGCACTTGGCTCTGTAGATAGCATAATTAGCATGTTGGACTGAGCTTCAGCGTTAACAAACAAAACAGTTCACCGTCCTTCTCTCACTTGGTTCATCTCATATCAGGAGAGGCTCACCGTGTCTTTTCACATGGCTCTGCCGTCACCCTCTGTCACTACATAGTGCACTTCTTTTGACCAGGGCCAGCTGGTAAAACACCGGACGGTGATTTATGACATAACCAAATGGCACCCTATTCCCTATTATAGTGCACTACATTTGACCAAGGGCCATATGCCTCTGGTCAAAAGTAGTGCACTAAATAGGAAATGGGGTGCCATTTGGGATGTGCCCTTACCATGCGTTACATGGTTCTGCCACCACGCTCTTCTCTCCCTCAATCTTTTAAGTAAATATTGGCAGAGAATGAGACAAAATGTCTGCCATCAGAGTCGTGAGTCGAGAGGAGCTTTGGTTAATTTACCCCTGAAAGGAGAGGGCCTCTCTAAGTGTTCTGACTAGATTATTTGTGTCCGGAGTCGGGTGCCATGACTAAATTATTAACTGTGTATTTCATAATGTTAGTGACAATATGTTAACGTGTGTTTTTTGTCTTCCTTCCCTCCCCCCCCCCCCCCCCCCCCCCCCCACCCGTGAACAGATGGGTCCTTTTTACTTTATTTTCCACATCAAGTATGATTATTTCTTTGTGCCAAAAGCCACCTGCCGTTCCCTGGTCTCTGGTCTAATTATTTATGTTGCTAACACACAGCGGGACGCGCTATCTGTTGGATGGTGTCTTAATACAGGAAGGCACATCAACATATTGACATCATGTTCAAGGGGAAAATGTATCATCACGGAAGAAAGGAGGGAGGGAGGGAGGGAGGGAGTGAGGGAGGGAGGGAGGGAGGGAGGGAGGGAGGGAGTGAGGGAGGGAGGGAGGGAGTGAGGGAGGGAGGGAGGGAGTGAGGGAGGGGGGGAAGCTGGAGCTGGAGCGTTGCAGCTAGGCCGCGTGCCAACATCTCTACATTTGACCTCCTTTTGTCTCCATATGAGTTCTGTCTGTCCGTCCGTCCGTCCCTCCCTCCCTCCCTCCCTCCCTCCCTCCCTCCCTCCCTCTCTCTGTCCCTCTCTCTCTCCCTCTCTCTCTCTCTCTCTCTCTCATTCATACATACATAATAAACAAAAGTGAAACTGAAATGAACAGTAAACATTACACTCACAAAAGTACTCTCTCTCTCGCTCTCTCTCTCTCTCTCTCTCTCTCTCTCTCTCTCTCTCTCTCTCTCTCTCTCTCTCTCTCTCTCTCTCTCTCTCTCTCTCTCTCTCTCTCTCTCTCTCTCTCTCTCTCTCTCTCTCTCTCTCTCTCTCTCTCTCTCTCTCTCTCTCTCTCTCTCTCTCTCTCTCTCTCTCTCTCTCTCTCTGTCTCTCTCTCTCTCTCTCTGTCTCTCTCTCTCTCTGTGTCTCTGTGTCTCTGTCTCTCTGTGTCTCTCTCTCTCTCTGTGTCTCTGTGTCTCTCTCTCTCCTACACTGGGGACTTCAGAAGCACGTGATGATAATTGGTTAATCGCCTATTAAAAAGTCAAATAAGAGAGAATACATTAACATTGAGACAGCAGACCAGAATCAGATGATGTTCAGCTCAGTGTGACAGAGAAGCAGACACGTGTACAGACAGGGCTCTCTCTGTGTAGAGCACATGCCCCCCTTTGACCTTCCAGTCTCCAAAGTGCCCTTTTGGGTGGTGGTATAACCCCCCGCAAAAATAAATCGTTGGTATAAATGTTTTGTTTTTTTGTTGGTCTGTACCCACTCCCCGCAAGATCGCCGTTAGTAGTCATCATCAGCCCTGTACGGAGCTCGCGCCCGGTATCCAAAAACACGCATGACTTGAGAGCTGGTTACAAGTCGAGTCAAGTGTATAGCTACCTAGCTAGCTTAAAATAGAAACACCACAGCAGCCTAACGTGAGTGACGTGCTAACTTGCTGATTTACATCATCCATATTTGGTCTTGTTGGCTGAAAAGGTCTACGCACAACAGAGAGAGAGAGAGAGAGAGGAGTGACTGCATCACCGACCCTCAGACTCAACTCCATCCTTTCTTCAGCCGGGACTTGCGCATGTGTCAGGGAAGCAACAAACCCAGGTAGTCTATAGCTAGATAGCCACCATACAAAGTTAGCCCCACAAGCTACTAGCTAGCTTGCCACCATATAAAGTTAGCCTCACAAGCTACTAGCTAGTTAGCCACCATATAAAGTTAGCCCTAAAAGCTACTAGCTAGTTAGCCACCATATAAAGTTAGCCTACTGAAACAGCCCCACAAGCTACTAGCTAGCTAGCCACCATATAAAGTTAGCCCAACTAGCTACTAGCTAGCTAGCCACCATATAAAGTTAGCCCCACTAGCTACTAGCTAGCTAGCGCCATATAAAGTTAGCCCCACAAGCTAGTAGCTAGCTAGCCACCATATCAAGTTAGCCCCACAAGCTACTAACTAGCTAGCCACCATATAGTTAGCCCTACAAGCTACTAGCCAGCTATGCATCATGCATATGAAATGGCGTATATGAAGTTGTTAAAAGCATTTGCGATAAATCACTAATCTACTAATCTACACTGCACAAAAATATAAATGCAACATGGAACAATTTCAAAAAATCAGCCAACTGAAATAGATTCATTAGGTCCTAATCTATGGATTTCACATGACTGGGAATACAGATGTGCATCTGTTGGCCACAGATACTTAAAAGTATGGGTGTGGATCAGAAAACCTGTGACCACCATTTTCCTAATGCAGAGCCTGTGGAATGCCATCCGACTCCTCTTCAATGGCTGTGCGAAGTTGCTGGATATTGGCGGGAACGGGAAGCACGTTGTCTTACACATCAATCCAGAGCATCCCAAACATGCTCCATGGGTGACGTATCCAGAGCATCCCAAACATGTTCCATGGGTGACGTGTCTGGTGAGTATGCATGGAAGAACTGGGACATTTTCAGCTTCCAGGAATTGTGTACAGATCCTTGCGACATAGGGCTGTGCATTATCATGCTGAAACATGAGGTGATGGCGGTGAATGAATGGCACGACAATGGCTCTCAGGATCACGTCACGGTATCTCTGTACATTCAAATTGCCATCAATAAAAATCAATTGTGTTCATTGTTAGTAGTTTATACCTGTCCATACCATAACCCCACCGCCATCATGGGGCACTCTGTTCACAACGTTGACATCAGCAAACCGCTCGCCCACACAATGCCATGGACATGGTATGCGGTTGTGAGGCCAGTTGGACGTACTGCCAAATTCTCTATAGCCTTTGAGACTAAGGGTTATAATATGTGGCCATCTATTGCCATCTAAGTCATAATTGCTTAACGAGTCTGTGACCACTCAACGTTGCAGATCTACTTGTTATTACATTTACCTTCTGCACCTGCTTTCTGACTCCCTGCGTATACATTACAGGATACTGACTCCCTGCATTACAGGATACTGACTCCCTGCGTTACAGGATACTGACTCCCTGCGTTACAGGATACTGACTCCCTGCGTTACAGGATACTGACTCCCTGCGTTACAGGATACTGACTCCCTGCGTTACAGGATACTGACTCCCTGCGTTACAGGATACTGACTCCCTGCGTTACAGGATACTGACTCCCTGCGTTACAGGATACTGACTCCCTGCGTTACAGGATACTGACTCCCTGCGTTACAGGATACTGACTCCCTGCGTTACAGGATACTGACTCCCTGCGTTACAGGATACTGACTCCCTGCGTTACAGGATACTGACTCCCTGCGTTACAGGATACTGACTCCCTGCGTTACAGGATACTGACTCCCTGCGTTACAGGATACTGACTACCTGCGTTACAGGATACTGACTCCCTGCGTTACAGGATACTGACTCCCTGCGTTACAGGATACTGACTCCCTGCGTTACAGGATACTGACTCCCTGCGTTACAGGATACTGACTCCCTGCGTTACAGGATACTGACTCCCTGCGTTACAGGATACTGACTCCCTGCGTTACAGGATACTGACTCCCTGCGTTACAGGATACTGACTCCCTGCGTTACAGGATACTGACTCCCTGCGTTACAGGATACTGACTCCCTGCGTTACAGGATACTGACTCCCTGCGTTACAGGATACTGACTCCCTGCGTTACAGGATACTGACTCCCTGCGTTACAGGATACTGACTCCCTGCGTTACAGGATACTGACTCAGAAATGATGGAAGCAGCGGAGGATTACACTATCTTCCAGACGGTCGAGGATCCAACACCACGACCAGCTGGCTCTACAAGGATACGACCATGAAGGAGATCCTCCGCGTTCTCCATCGCCTTCGACACCACCAGCAAGGTTCTCCACACCTCTGACGTAGGGCCACGGGTCGTCACAGTGACCCAGTCCCCCGGCCTACCCAGCCGTCTGCCCATGTCAGTGATACCCGACTGTCCCTTCTGGAGAAGTATGACGGCACTCCATCGAAATGTGGTCATTTCCCTGCTGACCAGACTGGCATTGGATTGGGCTACGGCCATTTGGGAGAGAGAAGAGGAGGAGCTGGGGTCCTATGAGAGGTGCATGGCTCTGTTCAGAGCTGTCTTCGACCATCCTCCAGGGGGCAGCGAGGGAGGTGAGCAACTTTTCCAACTCCAGCAGGGTGCCCAAATCGCTGCGGAGTATGCCCTCACCTTTCGGACTGTGGCAGCCTCCAGCAGATAGAACGAGCCGGTGCTCCTCACTCTATTTTGCAGTGGACTGCACAAAGAGGTCCAGACGGAGTTGGCATGTCAGGGGCGCCAGTGTCCACCTCGCCACTCACCTCCCTCTTTTGGCCCCTCCATGGGTTCAGGCTGTGACGCTCCCGGGGAAAGTTATCCCTATCCGGCGTCGTCCTGCGGTTGGAGCTGCACGTCAGGGAGGGTATTGTCACGCTCCTGCTCCCTCCTACCGGCGCTCAACGTTGCCTGTCTACTAACCACCAGTCCCGCAAGCCACATTGAGCCCACCTGGTAACCCACATTGAGCACACCTGCGAACCCACATTGAGCACACCAGCTCCCCATCGTTAAGCACACCTGGACTTCATCATCACCCTGATTACTCTCCCTTCATATAGCGCTCAGTATCCTCAGTCATCAGGGAGCATTGGTTTTGGTTACGTTGAGTACGCTGCTTCTGTTTTGTAGAATCTTCCTGATTATTATTACTAAACTCACCTGCTGCACCTGCTTCCTGACTCCCTGCGTATACGTTACAGTTTGAGCAACATGTCCCCTAAAAGGTCTGTGTACGGCAAAGAAAAAGACAATGAGACCTAACTGATGCTCCTTGTTTGAAATGAATTCAATGGAAATGCTTGGTCATTCGCGGCTTTGCATTAGTGCATGTTTCGTCAGAGAAAATTGAAAGTACCAATTGTGACCCGATTCAGGAAACTAGGCGCATGTCGCAAGTCACAACTTCACGGGAGATAAAAATATATTTTTATCAAAATGTGCTTTTTTTGTGGCAGAAATGTCTTCTGGAACATGTGAACTTTCATGTGCCTTAATAAGAAACGTGTATGCCATCTGTACATACGAATAAAATGGTTAAATTATGAGACGTGTTGGTTTAGCCACAGAAAAAGCGTGGAACCTTCCCACTAACCGTGATTGACTGAGATAATGAGTGGGCTGGACATGCCGAGAGAGGAGTTCGGATTGGTCTGCCGTAGAACTCATCATTCTGTGTTGGTAATCCTGTCGAACGTGGCTTTTTTTAATATGTATTATGTAGTGGAGCTGCATAAGAGTGGCTCTTCACTTTCTGGAGGATCGAGTTTTGAGTATGATAGTTAAAGAGACGGAGGAAACACCTGTTTCTGGATAACATCTTCAAACTACGGGCAACTTGTGACATGGCATTCCTGACAGGGAGACGCGTCCATCATGCACGATGATGTATAAAGGTAAGATAGTCTAGCGTTAGCTAGCTACATTTTCAGATATTACACATTTTCTAATTTTGACAGAAAGTCAAAAGTGTACTTCACGCTAAAGTGTACTGTTAGCTGGCCAGCTAACGTTAGCTGGCTGGCTCCCTAGCTGATGTTATCATTCGTTTCTCAGAGCCGCTTGCTGTTCTAGTTAAGAAACATTGAACATGGTTGGTTAGCTCCCAGCACTGTGGAATTGTTGCCACTCTTCATTGTTGTTTAACTAGCTAACGTTAACTGGCTGGCTCATTAGCTAACGTGACGTGTGTGAACTTACACTTTGTTTACCCTAGCTAGGTACATTGTTTATCTAGCTAGCTAGCTATACGTCTTAAAAAGTGTACTGTTAGCTAGCTAGTTATCGTTAGCTGGCTGGCTCCCTAGCTGACGTTAGTATTATTTTCCCAGAGCCGTGTGCTGTTCTAGTTAGAGCCTAATGTTAGCTAGCTAACATTGAACATGGTTGGTTAGCTCCCAGCACTGTGGCATTCTTGGCACTGTTCATTGCTTAAACTCGCTAACGGTGGCTGGCTGGCTCGTTAGCTAACGTTACGTGAAGTGTGTACAACACCTGTTGAATATGACCGGCGTCACTAAACGTCTACAAAAAAAGCGTAATGAAATTGTTGCCAGCGGAGCCGGTTAGGCTGTTTTCGTGCTATCCAGAGGTAAACACATCATTGGCCAGAGCGTCAAGTGAGCGCTTCGAGAGCCAAACAAATTGGGTGGGGCTAAAGCTTAGGGTGAGAGTGTGAACGATGCTGAATGGCTGTAGACAAAGAGGAGCTCTTCAATAAATAGCAAAACATTCCAAAGGCGATTTTCTCAAACGTGAGTTTACAAATTGATCAACTTTAAAAGCAGAATTACTTTCCCGTTGTTCCTGTAACGCAGTGCATGATTTACCATTTTGTAGTCTCTACTTTTATCCAATGTGAAAAAACACAATTTCTAATTTTGCTACATAAAACCCGAATCCAGGTGGTGAGTCACAATTACGTTGAGTATTAATGTAATTTCAAAGCAGCCATTTTAGAATCAGAATGCCTGAGTGTTCTAGAATGTGGAACACTTCAAATTGCACATACTCAATACCCTAAACCCTGTGTGTTTTAAAACATGAATACAGTGTAATTACCGATTCACCATATAGGGCAATAATCCCTTTTTCTTTTACTAATGTGAATGAAAACCAGTCCAAAGATGTCATTTATGATGGGTGATGTATAATAATTACAGCCGTCATTTTTAGAAAGATAAGCGTTTTCCCATCCTTTCTACACCAAATATTATAATACAAAAACCAGAGGATTAAAGCATTGAGTGCAGTAAACCAACACAGCTAGGTGGCCCAGCCAGACACTCCCATTATGAGACCAGATTTAAATAAAACCTTTTATCTACCCATTTAAGAACATATATTGGGCTGTGCTACTGGACTAGGCTACTCCACTGCAGCGAGAGAAAGCCAAAGCCATTGTAGGCCTCAGCAAGACAATGCACTGACCATAAACCTATAATAGCCTTTAGGATTAAGAATATGCTGGCTGACTTTAATTACATATTGACTGCGAGGGGTTTACCTTTCTGGGCCGGCCGAATGGCTGAGAGCTCACTGACGCAAATCTAGCACTTATACAGGACAGACAGACAAATTAACAGAAGGATTTAGTATTTAATCTCAACTAGTGAAAGTTTGTTTAGATTTATTTAATGGAAGCGTTATTCAGATTTGCTGCATGGATGTGTCTGCCCTCGTACTGTGTGTGTCAGACTGGTGGTCTAACTGTGGTCAGCCCTATCCCTAATTCACTATCCACTAAACCCTCACTATCCACTAAACCCTCACTATCCACTAAACCCTCACTATCCACTAAACCCTCACTATCCACTAAACCCTCACTATCCACTAAACCCTCACTATCCACTAAACCCTCACTATCCACTAAGCCCTATCCCTAACTCACTATCCACTAAACCCTATCCCTAACTCACTATCCACTAAACCCTCACTATCCACTAAGCCCTATCCCTAACTCACTATCCACTAAACCCTCACTATCCACTAAACCCTCACTATCCACTAAGCCCTATCCCTAACTCACTATCCACTAAACCCTAACTCACTATCCACTAAACCCTCACTATCCACTAAACCCTCACTATCCACTAAACCCTCACTATCCACTAAACCCTATCCCTAACTCACTATCCACTAAGCCCTATCCCTAACTCACTATCCACTAAGCCCTATCCCTAACTCACTATCCACTAAACCCTCACTATCCACTAAACCCTCACTATCCACTAAACCCTCACTATCCACTAAGCCCTATCCCTAACTCACTATCCACTAAGCCCTATCCCTAACTCACTATCCACTAAACCCTCACTATCCACTAAACCCTCACTATCCACTAAACCCTCACTATCCACTAAGCCCTATCCCTAACTCACTATCCACTAAACCCTCACTATCCACTAAACCCTCACTATCCACTAAACCCTCACTATCCACTAAACCCTCACTATCCACTAAACCCTATCCCTAACTCACTATCCACTAAGCCCTATCCCTAACTCACTATCCACTAAACCCTCACTATCCACTAAGCCCTATCCCTAACTCACTATCCACTAAACCCTAACTCACTATCCACTAAACCCTATCCCTAACTCACTATCCACTAAGCCCTATCCCTAACTCACTATCCACTAAGCCCTATCCCTAACTCACTATCCACTAAGCCCTATCCCTAACTCACTATCCACTAAGCCCTATCCCTAACTCACTATCCACTAAACCCTCACTATCCACTAAACCCTCACTATCCACTAAGCCCTATCCCTAACTCACTATCCACTAAACCCTATCCCTAACTCACTATCCACTAAGCCCTATCCCTAACTCACTATCCACTAAACCCTCACTATCCACTAAGCCCTATCCCTAACTCACTATCCACTAAACCCTATCCCTAACTCACTATCCACTAAGCCCTATCCCTAACTCACTATCCACTAAACCCTCACTATCCACTAAACCCTAACTCACTATCCACTAAACCCTCACTATCCACTAAACCCTCACTCACTATCCACTAAACCCTCACTATCCACTAAACCCTAACTCACTATCCACTAAACCCTCACTATCCACTAAGCCCTATCCCTAATTCACTTTCTGCTAAACCCTGTCCCTTACCTTTGTCGTTTCCCCTAACTCTTTCCCTAACCACACTGATTTACAACAAAGTAAAGTAACACAGTTGGATTCTCTAGCTACCACAATTATGTAGCTACAACACAACTTGGATGAGTCGGATGCACAAGATTAGATTTACGTTTAAGTTTACTGAAGAGCTCTAAATAAAGAGGATTTGTAAAATGGCCACTTCACGTAATCAGAGTTCAGGAGCGTCACGCCAAGAGGTTCCCTTGACAACAAAGAGGACACGGCCAAGAGATGTTAAGGACGCTGCAGGAAGTAGTAAAAAAAATTTTTTTTTTATTTTACCAGGTAAGTTGACTGAGAACACGTTCTCATTTGCAGCAACGACCTGGGGAATAGTTACAGGGGAGAGGAGGGGGATGAATGAGCCAATTGTAAACTGGGGATTATTAGGTGACCGTGATGGTTGAGGGCCAGATTGGGAATTTAGCCAGGACACCAGGGTTAACACCCCTACTCTTACGATAAGTGCCATGGGATCTTTAATGACCTCAGAGAGTCAGGACACCCATTTAACGTCCCATCCGAAAGACGGCACCCTACACAGGGCAGTGTCCCCAATCACTGCCCTGGGGCATTGGGATATTTTTTAGACCAGAGGAAAGAGTGCCTCCTACTGGCCCTCCAACACCACTTCCAGCAGCATCTGGTCTCCCATCCAGGGCCTGACCAGGACCAACCCTGCTTAGCTTCAGAAGCAAGCCAGAAGTGGTATGCAGGGTGGTATGCTGCTGGATGATCTGCTTCCCTTCCTTTATGTAAGAGTATATCACCCGGCTGTCATTGTAAATAACAATTTGTTTTAAATTTACTTGCATGGTTAAATAATGCTTAAACCTATTAGGGGGACATGCTTTAGTGACTTGCTTGTTTTTGAGATTGTGTTTAACGATGCTAGCCAATGCTATGCTATTATACTAATGGTAACTGGGCTATGGGATGCTAATGCTATCTGTGGTATGCTAACTGTGGGATCACCCTCAATGTGTGAATGTGTTGATTAAGTTTTAGAGTTTCCCTGATTTGACACTGATCAGTGATCAGCCTCCCACCAGCCCAGAGGATCAGTGATCAGCCTCCCACCAGCCCAGAGGATCAGTGATCAGCCTCCCACCAGCCCAGAGGGTCAGTGATCAGCCTCCCACCAGCCCAGAGGGTCAGTGATCAGCCTCCCACCAGCCCAGAGGATCAGTGATCAGCCTCCCACCAGCCCAGAGGATCAGTGATCAGGCTCCCACCAGCCCAGAGGTTCAGTGATCAGCCTCCCACCAGCCCAGAGGAGATCGCCTCGCGGTGACGCCATGAGGGCCGAACATCTAAGCACATCACGTCCTAATGAACTTCTTGCCTGCCTCTCTCCTGCTCCCTCTCTCCTGCTCCCTGTCTCTGTCTCTGTCTCTCTGTCTCTGTCTCTCTGTCTCTGTCTCTCTCTGTCTCTGTCTCTCTGTCTCTGTCTCTGTCTCTGTCTCTCTGTCTCTGTCTCTCTCTGTCTCTGTCTCTCTGTCTCTGTCTCTGTCTCTCTGTCTCTGTCTCTCTCTCCTGCTCCCTCTCTCTGTCTCTGTCTCTGTCTCTCTCACTCCCTTTCTGTTTTTTTTCTCTCTCTCTCTCAACAGGTGTATAATAACAGTGAAATGCTTACTTACAGGTTCATTTCCAGCAATGCAGAGTTAAAGATAAAGATAAAGATAAAGATAGTTTTTTTAAACAAGGCAACAGTAAACATGTCGTCCCACACAAATGATGGGTTTCGCCCCCTTTGGGCCAACGGAGATGTCGCGTATGACTAACACACTTCAGTTAAATTACTATAGCTCCCGCCTTGGGCCAATCAGTGTCATTTTGTACATTCACCCAAGTTTCGTCAAAATCGGTCCAATGCTGTCTGAGACATAGCGTGTGATCCACAGTCCCCTCCCCGATTTCATTGTGGGGGACCCCAAAAATATAGAAATAGTGACACAAGGAGTAAATACACATTGAATAATGAATAACAATAACGAGGAAAAATAACATGGTAATATACAGGGAGCACCAGTACAGAAACTGTTCGGGTCTTCTGTTGGTTCCAGACTGGTAGCGCTTGTCGTGCGGTAGCAGAGAGAACACTTTATGGCTTAGGTGGCTGGAGTCTTTGAATTTCTTTTTGCACAATCCGCACTAACCTCTGTAGTGCCTTGCAGTCGGGAGCCTTGCAGTCGGGTGTCTTGCAGTCGGGTGCCTTGCAGTTGCCGTACCAGGTGGAGATGCAGCCAGTCAAGATGCTCTCGATGGTGCAGCTGTAGAACTTTTTGAGGATCTGAGGGTCAATGCCAAATCTTTTCAGCCCTCTTCACAACTGTGTGGGTGTGCATGGATCATATGGACACCGAGGAACTTGAAGTTCAGTGATCAGCCTTCTCGACCCGATCCACTACAGCACCATCCATGTCGATGGTCCCCTTTAGAGACCCGTTCGCTGAGGACACACTGGTATAATGTATCAATATGATCCAACTGAAAACTGTCATGGTATCCTTTTCTTTGTATTTTTTTTTTTTTTTACATTTATGTAACCTTTGTTTATCTAGGCAAGTCAGTATAGGGACACTCATCCGTTAGAGGTTAAGAACAAATTCTTATTTACAACTTATTTACCCGGGGTCAAACCCGGACGACGCTAGGCCAATCCCAATCACGTCCGGATGTGATACAGCCTTTAAATGATTATTCAGGTCAAATGGGCTTCACTTGCTCTGACAGTTTATCTTTTTTGTTGTTGTTGTTGACATGAATCGGTTAAAGGAAGACAATCTCCCTAAAGTTCCCTAAGACTTTTCATCCAGTTGACGATGGCTCTTCTTAACTCGCTCTCATGTTTCAATTAAACGTACCGTGTTGAGGTAAGATGCCTAAAGATGCATAGCGCCCCCTGCTCTTCCTCATCTCACGTCCAAAATGACAGCGTGTACATATAGTCCTTGCAAGGAGACAGATATTTCCTTCTAATAAAACTCCTTACAAATACCTGAGGGTCCTTGGAGAGTTCCTTGAACCTGAGGAGAAACTATGCCCAGGAGCCACGAAGCCATTACAGCTTGTAGCCCACAATTTAATACATGTCATAATTTATCATGTAAACCCAAAAGTGTTTCTTAATTAAGTGCGTGCGTTAATGAATTTTTTAATTTGATCCCAGCAAGTACTTTGCTATGCTAATTGCAATATTCCACACATTAGTTGTCGGGCTAGTGCCCTTGGCTGTTTGCTGCTGCCAGGAGAGGAACAGGCTAATCTTTTTTCTTCTTCTCCCAGCTTAATAAAGTTCAATTAAGTCGTCCAGTTCCAACAATTTCCAGGTGAAATTTAAAAAAAAAGGTACTTTGCTCGTAAATATTTATCTTGGGTTAGCAGTAGATTTGTATCTTCTGATCGTGTAGGTCAGTTGTTGTCTGATCGTGTAGATCAGTTGTTGTCTGATCTTGTAGGTCAGTTGTTGTCTGATCGTGTAGGTCAGTTGTTGTCTGATTGTGTAGATCAGTTGTTGTCTGATCGTGTAGGTCAGTTGTTGTCTGATCGTGTAGATCAGTTGTTGTCTGATCGTGTAGGTCAGTTGTTGATCCTGATCGTGTAGGTCAGTTGTTGATCCTGATCTTGTAGGTCAGTTGTTGTCTGATCCATTAGGTCAGTTGTTGATCCTGATCGTGTAGGTCAGTTGTTGATCCTGATCGTGTAGGTCAGTTGTTGATCCTGATCTTGTAGGTCAGTTGTTGTCTGATCCATTAGGTCAGTTGTTGTCTGATCGTGTAGGTCAGTTGTTGTCTGATCTTGTAGATCAGTTGTTGTCTGATCTTGTAGGTCAGTTGTTGATCCTGATCGTGTAGGTCAGTTGTTGTCTGATCTTGTAGATCAGTTGTTGTCTGATCTTGTAGATCAGTTGTTGTCTGATTTTGTAGGTCAGTTGTTGTCTGATCGTGTAGGTCAGTTATTGTCTGATCTTGTAGGTCAGTTGATGTCTGATCTTGTAGGTCAGTTGTTGTCTGATCTTGTAGGTCAGTTGTTGTCTGATCGTGTAGGTCAGTTGTTGTCTGATCCATTAGGTCAGTTGTTGTCTGATCGTGTAGGTCAGTTGTTGTCTGATCTTGTAGATCAGTTGTTGTCTGATCTTGTAGGTCAGTTGTTGTCTGATCTTGTAGATCAGTTGTTGTCTGATCTTGTAGGTCAGTTGTTGTCTGATCGTGAAGGTCAGTTATTGTCTGATCTTGTAGGTCAGTTGATGTCTGATCTTGTAGGTCAGTTGTTGTCTGATCTTGTAGGTCAGTTGTTGTCTGATCGTGTAGATCAGTTGTTGTCTGATCGTGTAGGTCAGTTGTTGTCTGATCCATTAGGTCAGTTGTTGTCTGATTGTGTAGGTCAGTTGTTGTCTGATCTTGTAGGTCAGTTGTTGTCTGATCTTGTAGGTCAGTTGTTGTCTGATCTTGTAGGTCAGTTGTTGTCTGATCGTGTAGGTCAGTTGTTGATCCTGATCGTGTAGGTCAGTTGTTGATCCTGATATTGATCTTGATGTATTCTTCAGTGTGTGTGATGAAACATGTATTCCATGTATTTTGTATTTTATACGCTTTGTAACAGACAAGGATAATTGACAGTTTGGCCTGATAACAAAATGCACACAACACACTAACTAACACATGATTAATTGATTAAAAATGATGAATTAGATGTAGGTTCAATCTTGATGTCAGTATTAAAAACTCAGCATCGCTGAACACACGCACACACACACACACACACACACACACACACACACACACACACACACACACACACACACACACACACACACACACACACACACACACACACACACACACACACACACACACACACACACACACACACTAATGACCTCCACTCCCTCTCTTATTCACTGCTAGTATCTTATTCATCAAATGCAATTAGGACTGTTGCTGCAGCCAAGCAATGTCCTCAAAATGACTTTTCATTATCTCCGGTCTCTCCATTCTGTGATTCAGAGTTGAAATAAGTGTGCGTATAATTCAAAAGTTCACATGAATTATCCATTGATGTCAAAGGGAGACTTTGTTTCAAAACATGGGGAGTTTAAAACGTTGTCGACAAACTCAAGGAAGAATCTTGCCATTCTAGAAGCATGCATTATTCAACCATAATATCAGCTAGATAATACACTGGTAGACCCTAGCAGCCAATCTATCCACACTAGTACACTGGTAAACCCTAGAGGCCAATATATACCAACTAGTACACTGGTAGACCCTAGAGGCCAATATATACCCACTAGTACACTGGTAGACCCTAGAGGCCAATATATACCCACACTAGTGCACTGGTAGACCCTAGAGGCCAATATATACCCACTAGTACACTGGTAGACCCTAGAGGCCAATATATACCCACTAGTACACTGGTAGACCCTAGAGGCCAATATATACCCACTAGTACACTGGTAAACCCTAGAGGCCATTATATACCCACTAGTCCACTGGTAGACCCTAGAGGCCAATATATACCCACTAGTACACTGGTAGACCCTAGAGGCCAATATATACCCACTAGGACACTGGTAGACCCTAGAGGCCATTATATACCCACTAGTACACTGGTAGACCCTAGAGGCCAATATATACCCACTAGTACACTGGTAGACACTAGAGGCCAATATATACCCACTAGTACACTGGTAGACCATAGAGGCCAACATATCCACACTAGTACACTGGTAGACCCTAGAGGCCAATATATACCCACTAGTACACTGGTAAACCCTAGAGGCCAACATATCCACACTAGTACACTGGTAGACCCTAGAGGCCAATATATCCACACCATTACACTGGTAGACCCTAGAGGCCAATATATACCCACTAGTACACTGGTAGACCCTAGAGGCCAATATATACCCACTAGTACACTGGTAGACCCTAGAGGCCAATATATACCCACACTAGTGCACTGGTAGACCCTAGAGGCCAATATATACCCACTAGTACACTGGTAGACCCTAGAGGCCAATATATACCCACTAGTACACTGGTAGACCCTAGAGGCCAATATATACCCACTAGTATACACTGGTAGACCCTAGCGGCCAATATATACCCACTAGCACACTGGTAGACCCTAGAGGCCAATATATACCCACTAGTACACTAGTAAACCCTAGAGGCCAAGATATACCCACTAGTACACTGGTAGACCCTAGCGGCCAATATATCCACACCATTACACTGGTAGACCCTAGAGGCCAATATATACCCACTAGTACACTGGTAGACCCTAGAGGCCAATATATCCACACCATTACACTGGTAGACCCTAGAGGCCAATATATACCCACTAGTACACTGGTAGACCCTAGAGGCCAATATATACCCACTAGTACACTGGTAGACCCTAGAGGCCAATATATACCCACTAGTACACTGGTAGACCCTAGAGGCCAATATATACCCACTAGTACACTGGTAGACCCTAGAGGCCAATATATACCCACTAGTACACTGGTAGACCCTAGAGGCCAATATATACCCACTAGTACACTGGTAGACCCTAGCGGCCAATATATCCACACCATTACACTGGTAGACCCTAGAGGCCAATATATACCCACTAGTACACTGGTAGGTGGGGCGGCAGGGAGCCTAGTGGTAAGGGCGTTGATCCAGTAACCGAGAGGTTGCTAGATCACATCCCCAAGCCGCCAAGATAAGAATCTGTCCTTCTGCCCCCTGAACAAGGCAGTTAACCCACTGTTTCTAGGTAGTCCATTATAAATATGAATTTGTTTATAACTGACTTGCCTAGTTAAATAAATAGAAGACCTTAGATTGGCTAGTTCAAGATTAGAGACAGGTGGAGATTTTGACATTGTCACCAAATCTCAGGACCATAATTGTTGGATTGAAAATTGTTCATTGCCAGTAAAAAAATAAAATAATAATAATAATAATTACATTTCAATGACTTCAAACAAAACAAGTATATTATACTTCATCCTAAAATCATACTGAGCCCCCCTCAGTTTGAATGGGCATGACACCTCTTACCCCGACAACAGTCTCGCTGTAACGGTTTCTCTCCTCCTCTTCGTCTGAAGAGGAGGACTAGGGATCAGACCAACATGCAGCCCGGTTTTGAAAACATAATGATTTATTAAACGACGAAGACGAACACGAAAAAACACTTGGAATGATTACAAAATAACAAAACGAACGTAGACAGATGTCACGTTCCTGACCTATTTATGTTAGTTTTTGTGTGTTAGTTGGTCAGGACGTGAGGTTGGGTGGGCATTCTATGTTATCTGTTTCTATGTTGGTTTTGGTTTGCCTGGTATGGCTCTTGATTAGAGGCAGGTGGTTTGCGTTTGCCTCTAATTAAGAGTCATATTTAGGTAGGGCATTCTCACTGTTTGTTTGTGGGTGATTGTCTCCTGTGCCCGTATGTTATGTTCGTACCACATAGGACTGTAGCGTTTGTTTGTTTCGTTTTCGTTTCGATGTCGTCTGTTACCTGTACGTAAGTTTATGTTTAGTTATGTAAGTTTATGTTCAGGTCTCGTCAACGTCGTTTTGTTATTTTGTAGTTTTGCAAGTGTTTGTTTCGTTTCGTGTTGCCATCTTTATCGTTGTGTTAATAAAGATGGCTTATTTCCCAAAGCCTGCGTTTTGGTCTTCAGATCCCTCTCTCCTCACCTCATCCGAGGATGAGGAGAGCGTCACCCGTTACAGAATCACCCACCAACACGCTAAGACCAAGCGGCAAAGGGAAACTAAACGGAGTAAAGGACAGGAGAGAAAGGATTTCTGGACATGGGAGCAAATAATGAATGGAGAAGGTCCCTGGGCTAAGGCAGGAGAAAATCGCCGTTCTCAGGAAGAGAGGGAGGCAGCTAAAGCCCAGGAACGGTGGTTTGAGGAGGCAGCAAGGAGACGTGGCTGGAAGCCCGAAAAGCCATGGGAACAGGTGGAGGCATTGAGGAGAGCAGAGGCTACCTGGGAGAGGAACCGGAGCTATGAGGGAACGCGTCTGGCACGGAAGCCGAAAAAGCCCGTAAGTAATTCCCAAAAATTTCTTGGGGGGGGGCTAGGAGATAGTGGGCCAAGGGCAGGTAGGAGACCTGCGCCCACTTCCCAGGCTTACCGTGGAGAGCGGGAGTACGGGCAGGCGCCGTGTTACGCAGTAGAGCGCACGGTGTCTCCTGTACGAGTGCATAGCCCGGTGCGGGTTATTCCACCTCCCCGCACTGGGAGGGCTAGATTGGGTATTGAGCCAGGTGTCATGAGGCCGGCTCAACGCGTCTGGTCTCCAGTGCGTCTCCTCGGGCCGGCATACATGGCACCGGCCTTACGCATGGTTTCCCCGGTTCGCCTACATAGCCCGGTGCGGGTTATTCCACCTCCCCGCACTGGTCGGGCAACCGGGAGCATTCAACCAGGTAAGGTTGGGCAAGCTCAATGCTCAAGAGTGCCAGTACGCCTCCACGGTCCGGTATTTCCGGCACCACCTCCCCGCCCCAGCCTAGTACCTACAGTGTATACACTACGCACTAGGCTACCAGTGCGTATCCTGAGCCCTGTTCCTCCTCCACGCACTCTCCCTGTAGTGCGTGTATCTAGCCCGGTGCCTCCAGTTCCGGCCCCACGCACTAAGCTACCAGTGCGTCTCCAGAGCCCTGTACACACTGTATATTCTCCCCCTACTAATCCTGATGTGCTTGTCCTCAGCCCGGCGTCACCAGTGCCGGTACCACGCATCAGGGATAGAGTAGGCTTTGAGAATACAGTGTGCCCTGTCCCTGCTCCCCGCACTAGTAGGAAGGTGCTTGTCATTAGCACGGTGCCTCCAGTTCTGGCACCACGCACCAGGTCTACAGTGCGCCATATCCGGCCAGAGCCATCCGTCTCCCCAGCGCCATCTGAGCCATCCGTCTCCCCAGCGCCATCTGAGCCATCCGTCTCCCCAGCGCCATCTGAGCCATCCGTCTCCCCAGCGCCATCTGAGCCATCCGTCTCCCCAGCGCCGTCTGAGCCATCCGTCTGCCAGGAGCCTGCAAAGCCGCCCGTCTGCCATGAGCCTGCAAAGCCGCCCGTCTGCCATGAGCCTACAGAGCCGTCAGCCAGACAGGAGCCGCTAGAGCCATCAGCCAGACAGGAGCCGCTAGAGCCGTCAGCCAGACAGGATCCGCCAGAGCCGCCAACCAGACAGGATCTGCCAGAGCCGCCAACCAGACAGGATCTGCCAGAGCCGCCAACCAGACAGGATCTGCCAGAGCCGCCAACCAGACAGGATCTGCCAGAGCCGCCAACCAGACAGGATCTGCCAGAGCCGCCAGCGAGCCATGAGCAGCCAGAGCCGTCAGAGCGCCATGAGCAGCCAGAGCCGTCAGAGCGCCATGAGCAGCCAGAGCCGTCAGAGCGCCATGAGCAGCCAGAGCCGTCAGAGCGCCATGAGCAGCCAGAGCCGTCAGAGCGCCATGAGCGTCGAGAGCCGTCAGAGCGCCATGAGCGTCGAGAGCCGTCAGCCTGCCATGAGCGTCGAGAGCCGTCAGCCTGCCATGAGCGTCGAGAGCCGTCAGCCTGCCATGAGCGTCGAGAGCCGTCAGCCTGCCATGAGCGTCGAGAGCCGTCAGCCTGCCATGAGCGTCGAGATTCGTCAGTCAGCCATGAGCTGTCCTTCAGCCTTAAAAGGCTGGATACCCAGAACTGCCCATCAGTCCAGAGCTGTCTCTCTGTCCGGAGCTGCCTTTCAGTCCGGAGTTGCCCCTCTATCCTAATCTCCCTCTCTATCTTCATCTATCTCTATATTCTTATCTATCCCTCTTTCTTGATTTATCTCTCTGTCCCGGTGTTGTCCCTATTAGATATGTTGTTAAGGGAATTTTGTGGGGGTCAAAAGAGGGTGGACATTCTTGGAGGGAGGAAGTTAGGATGGATTATGGTGGGGTGGGAACCGCGCCCCGAGCCTGAACCACCACCGTGGTTAGATGCCCACCCAGACCCTCCCCTAGACTTTGTGCTGGTGCGTCCGGAGTTCGCACCTTGTGGGGGGGGTACTGTCACGTTCCTGACCTATTTATGTTAGTTTTTGTGTGTTAGTTGGTCAGGACGTGAGGTTGGGTGGGCATTCTATGTTATCTGTTTCTATGTTGGTTTTGGTTTGCCTGGTATGGCTCTTGATTAGAGGCAGGTGGTTTGCGTTTGCCTCTAATTAAGAGTCATATTTAGGTAGGGCATTCTCACTGTTTGTTTGTGGGTGATTGTCTCCTGTGTCCGTATGTTATGTTCGTACCACATAGGACTGTAGCGTTTGTTTGTTTCGTTTTCGTTTCGATGTCGTCTGTTACCTGTACGTAAGTTTATGTTTAGTTATGTAAGTTTATGTTCAGGTCTCGTCAACGTCGTTTTGTTATTTTGTAGTTTTGCAAGTGTTTGTTTCGTTTCGTGTTGCCATCTTTATCGTTGTGTTAATAAAGATGGCTTATTTCCCAAAGCCTGCGTTTTGGTCTTCAGATCCCTCTCTCCTCACCTCATCCGAGGATGAGGAGAGCGTCACCCGTTACAACAGACCTGAACGAGAGAACTTACATATAACATGAGAACTTACATATAACACGAAGAACGCACGAACAGGTACAGACTACAAACAAAACGCTACAGTCCCGTGTGGTACGAACATACATACAGACACGGAAGACAACCACCCACAAACAAACAGTGAAACCAGCCTACCTTAATATGGTTCTCAATCAGAGGAAACGTCAAACACCTGCCTCTAATTGAGAACCATATCAGGCAACACATTAAACCCAACATAGAAACACAACACATAGAATGCCCACCCCAACTCACGCCCTGACCAACTAAACACAATCAAAACAACAGAAAACAGGTCAGGAACGTGACACTCGCTGAACATTCGATAAGCCCCCTTAGTATTACAAAAAGCCAAATGAAACATAAGGACATCAACACAAATTCAGAAACTCCACCCATCCTTTGCATCGTCATGACATTTGGGTTAACAGGGGGGGAAAAACATAGTAAAAGCAAGCGGCAGATTTACCACCTTGTATCAGACAATGTTGCATGAAGTAATTCCGACCCCGTACGAATAAACTCATAATAAATCTGTTGATATTACCCCTGGTGATGTCGGCTGGAGCATCTGCAGAAAGTAACGTATTAAATATTCAGGGCACGTCTTACACTCTGACATTAGCAGAGAAAGATAATCCGTTGAAAGATTAAATTAAATGTAGGCTGGGGTATTTAGAGCTAGCTATTGTTTCCATTAGTGCCAAAGGAATTGTACTCACAGCACATGATATTAAGTCAAGCCATGACCCTGGAGCTGTTGTATGCATCCCACATCATACCCTATTCCCTACATAGTGCACTACTTTTGACCAGGGACCTTAGAGCTCTGGTCAAAAGTAGTGCACTACATAGGGAATAGGGTGCCATTTGGGGATACGGATGTTGTCATTCATAGTGGCTTCTTGATGAAACATAATTTAATGGGGGGGGGGGGGGGGGGGGGGGGGCTGTTAACTTATCCCCTAGCAGCAGCAGGTTAGCATTATGGTGTTAAACTACACTTAACACTTAACAAAATATGCATTCATTAAAATAAATATTATATTAAGTTAAAAGCAGAAGGTGGATTGCATTACACTCTATTGCTGCTAGCTGGGTCTGGGTACCATTCAATTACACTATATTGCTGCTAGATGGGCCTGGTACCATTACATTACACTATATTGCTGCTAGCTGGGCCTAGTAACATTACATTACACTATATTGCTGCTAGCTGTGCCTGGTACCATTCAGTTACATTATATTGCTGCTAGCTGGGCCTGGTACCATTCAATTACATTATATTGCTGCTAGCTGGGCCTAGTATCATTACATTATACTATATTGCTGCCAGCTGGGCCTGGTACCATTACATTACACTCTATTGTTATTGCTGCTAGCTGGGCCTGGTACCATTACATTATACTCTATTGCTATTGCTGCTAGCTGGGCCTGGTACCATTACATTACACTCTATTTTTGCTAGCTGGGCCTCCTACCATTACATTACACTCTATTGCTATTGTTGCTAGCTGGACTGGGGACCAATACATTACACTCTATTGCTGCTAGCTGGCCTCGGGACCAATACATTACACTCTATTGTTGCTAGCTGGCCTGGGTACCATTACATTACACTATATTGCTGCTAGCTGGGCCTGGGGACCAATACATTACACTCTATTGCTGCTAGCTGGGTCTGGTACCATTACATTACACTATATTGCTATTGCTGCTAGCTGGGCTGGGTACCATTACATTACACTCTATTGTTGCTAGCTGGACTGGGGACCAATACATTACACTCTATTGCTGCTAGCTGGCCTGGGTGACCGACTAGGTTTAGTGTACTGAGCTAAAGCCATTAACTCAGGGAGCTAAAGCCATTAACTCAGGGAGCTAAAGCCATTAACTCAGGGAGCTAAAGCTATTAACCCAGGGAGCTAAAGCCATTAACCCAGGGAGCTAAAGCCATTAACTCAGGGAGCTAAAGCCATTAACTCAGGGAGCTAAAGCCATTAACTCAGGGAGCTAAAGCCATTAACTCAGGGAGCTAAAACCATTAACTCAGGGAGCTAAAGCCATTAACTCAGGGAGCTAAAGCCATTAACTCAGGGAGCTAAAGCCATTAACTCAGGGAGCTAAAGCCATTAATTCAGGGAGCTAAAGCCATTAACTCAGGGAGCTAAAGCCATTAATTCAGGGAGCTAAAGCCATTAACTCAGGGAGCTAAAACCATTAACTCAGGGAGCTAAAGCCATTAACTCAGGGAGTTAAAACCATTAATGAAAAACTTGAATGAACTGTTTCGCTGCTTGACAAGGCTCCGCTGATAGCCAGGTGTAGCATTGGTAAGATGTTGGAACTGCTGATGGGACAGCTTTATGTAGGACCTAGCAGTTTGTTGAGCACCGTTGTTTGCCGCATCAAGATTTGCATGCTAAAATCGCCATTGAGTGTACCACTCTCCCCAGCAACATCGAATCAAATCAAATGTTATTAGTCACATGTGCCGAATACAACAGGTGTAGACCTTACAGTGAAATGCTTGTTTAAAAAAAATACGGGTAAGAATAAGAAACAAAAGTAACAAGTAATTAAATAATTAAGATATCGAGGGGGCTCGTCAGACTTGTTAAAGTAAAAAAGGATTCTGCCAGTCCGTGGTCAGGAATCGCAGCCCTGATGTCCAGAAGTTATTTATGGTCATAAGAGACGGTAGCAGCAACATTTTGTACAAAATAAGTTAAAAAATAAGTTGCAAACAAACGAACAAAAAAACACAATCGCTTGTCAACATCAGTCTAGTGGGGTGTAACACTGTCAACATCAGTCTGGTGGGGTGTACCACTGTTAACATCAGTCTGGTGTGGTGTACCACTGTTAACATCAGTCTAGTGGGGTGTAACACTGTCAACATCAGTCTAGTGGGGTGTAACACTGTCAACATCAGTCTGGTGTGGTGTACCACTGTTAACATCAGTCTGGTGTGGTGTACCACTGTTAACATCAGTCTGGTGGGGTGTACCACTGTCAACATCAGTCTGGTGGCGTCTCCACTGTCTATAGGCATCACAAGTTAAACATTCATTATATTAATTTGATGCTAATCATGGGTTAATTAGACTAATCCCCGCACTGATTCAGGTAAATTGCTTAATGGCTACCCAGAGCCCATAATGCACCAATCAGTCACATCTGATAAGACGTCTGTTCTGTTGGGAAGCCAGAGCGGCGAGGAAAACTACCAACCAAGATCTAAAGGTGAACGAGGAGCATGTAGAGAGAGAGAGAGAGAGAGAGAGAGAGAGAGAGAGAGAGAGAGAGAGAGAGAGAGAGAGAGAGAGAGAGAGAGAGAGAGAGAGAGAGAGAGAGAGAGAGAGAGAGAGAGAGAGAGAGAGAGAGAGCATTTGGAGTGTTTGTAGCAGGAGCCTATGTGTCCGGGATGTTTCATCAGTGTCTGTCTGTCATCATTTATTCTACTTCTTTTTCTCCTGACAACAAAGTTAACCCACCGAAGCTAAATATAGCAAAAAGTGAAGCCTAGTCCAGGAATAAAAAGCACAATGGCTTAGTCTAGGCTGAGGAAAACCCGACTCATATAACGTTGTGTTATTGGCAACTCAACCTGAATGAATATCATTAAAAAGCAGGCAGTGAAGAGGGCCCCTAAGCGTTATGGATGGAACCCTGGAGGGGTTACACATTGTGGGACAGATCCATCTACTAGTTGATGGGTGAGGAGAAGGTAGTGGTGGGGGGGACAGATCTATCTGCTGGTTGAGGGGGTTAGGAAGAGAGGAGGGGGAGAGACGGGTGAGGAGGGGGGTGGGGGGGGGAACAGATCTATCTGCTGGTTGAGGGGGTTAGGAAGAGAGGAAGGGGAGAGACGGGTGAGGAGGGGGGTGGGGGGGCAGATCTATCTGCTGGTTGAGGGGGTTAGGAAGAGAGGAAGGGGAGAGACGGGTGAGGAGGGGGGTGGGGGGGAACAGATCTATCTGCTGGTTGAGGGGGGTTAGGAAGTTAGGAAGAGAGGAAGGGGAGAGACGGGTGAGGAGGGGGGTGGGGGGGAACAGATCAATCTGCTGGTTGAGGGGGGTTAGGAAGTTAGGAAGAGAGGAAGGGGAGAGATGGGTGAGGAGGGGGTGAGTGAACTCCTCCCCTGTGATGAAAAAGTGAGAGTTGACAAATGGCGACATAATGACCCGTGAGAGCTAACAAATATAAATGGCTTTCTCTTGCATTTTTACTGTCATCAAAACAAATGCTCGTTAGCTTTTTATGAGGGATTGCGTGAATACTAAATATATCTTAATTACACCCATCACGGATGCAAATTGGTGAATTTAAGAACGTTGGGGAATATAAAATGATGATATAATGCTTTATAATATTTATTTATTAGAATTATACTTATTTATTTATTATTATTTAATATTGCAACAGACATTTTGATATATGTTTAAATCATTTTAAATAAAACCCTAGCATATTTTGGTTGTAGACTAGCATAGATATTATCTGTGTAGATTTTGGCATTAAGTAATACTATAATTTCGTGATGAAGTTGAATTTACACCAACGGTTAATTATCGCTTGATGAAATATTGTTCTGGTAAAATACCAGTTGTTCGTCATTTATCTCCCCGTCCCATGTGGTCAAATTAAATACACCTCATTTAGCCTCGCAATCATTAATACACAGACACACACACACACACACACACACACACACACACACACACACACACACACACACACCATTTAGTCAGCCTCACAAACATGAATACACACACACACACACAACCCATTTAGTCAGCCTCACAAACATTAATACACACACACACACACACACACACACACACACACACACACACACACACACACACACACACACACACACACACACACACACACAACCCATTTAGTAAGCCTCACAATCATTAATAAACACAATCATTCATTGACAGTCATTAGCAACCCCCCTTCCAACAAACATATCTAACCAAAGGATGGGATCCTGTCTAAAACAATGGATCCTGTCTAAAACAATGGATCCTGTCTAAAACAATGGATCCTGTCTAAAACAATGGATCCTGTCTAAAACAATAGATCCTGTCTAAAACTATGGATCCTGTCTAAAACAATAGATCCTGTCTAAAACTATGGATCCTGT